>NW_024037904.1:0-184780 GCF_016077235.1 Cyprinodon tularosa
GCGCTGCGTGTCCCGTAACATCATCAATGACCCCTCACCCCCCCACCACGGACTGTTCTCCCTGCTGCCCTCTGGGAAGAGACTTCAAACCATCCGATGCAGGTCCAGCAGATTCCAGAAGAGTTTCTGCCCCACTGCCATTAGACTGCTGAATGTCGTGTAAAATGGGTTATAGAAAAATATAAAAAACCCTGAATGTTGGAACTGCAGCTGTACAGTTATATGTTTACATCACTTTTTTCATCACAGTGTTTTTATCACTGTTGCTGACCTTATCAAGGCTGCATTTAAAAAAATGAGAAAGTCTAGAGAGCTGTACTTGACAAAATTTCTTTTTCTATACATTTGTGTGTTCAAAATAACATCTGTCCAGGTCATATTTATCAGCCATCCCATTCCCTTTGATTCCAAGAAGGAATCCATATAAAATAAACTATTAATCCTATTAATTCTGGAAAACTGATGAATTCCTAATTAGATATCAGGTCTGCTGTCTAGATGATTGTATTTAAATGAATATAACGATGAACTAGAATCAGGACAAACTAAACTTCTGACTGGATGGATTTCTACAATCTATTCTAACGTCAATATAATCACAAAAATTTCTCCTCTGTTCACTAAAACTCCATCACTGATTCTTTGACCTGATTTAAAATTAAATGCTGGGACTACAAACTAAACTCTTTTCCTGTTATTGAATCTTTTGAGGCATCAAATATCAATAATATAAACATATACATAATATAATGATATAAACATATATATAAATAAATATCCATAATATTTATTATCTGAATATTGCTGCAGCATAACTGAATCAGAAATATCCTCCTTGTTTTTCCGTATAAACAGCAAAGTTAGATCCACATCTATAAGCAGATCCTCTGATTTTTCAAAATAAAATCGAGGGTGACCCGGATGTAGATGTAGCTGCGCATGCGCAATGAGCTGCTGGTAGGGATCAGGTAGCATTAGCAGCATTAGCTTAGCTTGTGTGTGGAGTCATAGGGCTCGGGATCCACGTTGCATTGTGGGACGTCGCGGTCATATTGACGGCTACGCAAACGTAAACATAGCTCTGACACAACGTTGTTGTTGAAAGAAGAGACAGAAGTAGAGAGAAAAAAGATGTTAAAATCCCGAAAAGGATCTGGAATTTGCCGGGACACATTAAATAGAGAAGCCAGGGACCGGTATGGTGACAAAATCAGCATTATTAATCATTTGGATCCATATGAAGTTCCAAACAATTAGTGGAGCACCGATGAGTGAGCGCCTATACTTCAAAACAGTTCTGAAGCTACAAGTCCTTGGAGTCTCATGTGCAGTTCATGAATGGATGGGTTCAGGAGCTGCAGATCATAAAGCCAGCAAACAGTGGGAACACAGTAATTCGTACGAAGGTAAGCTGCGATCAGACGGGCTCTGGAACCTGCTAGTTTAGCAACTGCTAACCGCTAATGCTAACAACCACTCACGCATGTAATGTACTTTTAACTAGCTGCTATGTGTTTCAAAGGTGTAGTTAGTAACGTTAACTGCCAACCCTCCGGGTTTCTCGCGTATTTGAGCCTTTTCCCGCTGCCGTTTTTATTATTTTACCGTAACAGATCCCAACTTTGAAGGAAAGAAACAAAGTAGGCTATAAAATAAAACCGTGCATCTTTAACTTACCAGAATGAAAATGCAGGGAACACACTCTCAATGACATTGGAATACTGTGGAAAGTTATGTTCGGTCGTCTTACAGCCGCGATCCAAGCTAGCCGACGACTCTTTATCTCTGACGCTTGGTCTCCATGGTTACGCGTCCATTCAGGAAAGCGGTGGAAAGTTAACCCATTTTCTATGTTTCCATGGCGATCATGCGTTGAGCTGTTACAGCCCACAATACAGCAACGGTTTACCATGGTTGAAATCAAGTTAAGGTGAAATTAATCAAATTAAAACACGGCTGAGAGGGAGTACAGTACCCGGTAGTCATAGGCAGTAGTCTGAGCCGCGGTAAAAGACGCATTCAACATGGCGGCGACGCGAAGTGCCTACGTCACGACGACCAAGCCCTATTGTAGAGAGGCTGATAATCTGGGAGTGTTTGCAGTGAGAATGTCTTCAGTCCAGCTTCAAGGAGAGTTTATCACCGAGCAGTTAACTCCTGCTGAAGAAATATATATAGAAATATATTAAGAGAGCTGCATGAAGTGAAATTTCTTTTCAATTAGGTTCAATAAAAATTGTATTGCTTATGAGCTAATTATACATTCATAATTTAGGAATTTTACATATTTATTTACTTAAGTTAAAATTACCATATTCTATTAAATCTGAATTAGAACTCAGAAAAACTGATAAATTCAGCTATAAAAATCAGTGCCTTATTTTATTTGTTTAGGAAAAAAAAAACATTTAGCAGATGAAAAATGGGATCCTATCTCAATACGACTGAAGCTATCACCTTACTGTTTTTAAATAATTAGTAAAGGAAAAAAAATTAAATAGATCCAAAGGACCCATTAATAACCAAGTCTGTTCCAGCGCATATCATCATTAGAATTTCTTATAAGCATTATTTCTTCAGTACAGGGGCCAGGACATGATTTACAGGGGCACTGGCCCCCATTGGCCCCTGTCTAGAACCGCCCATGAGCAGTCACCATCAGCCACTCCGATGGCCGGCTCTGCCGGCAGCAGCCACCACCGTTGGCAGCATATTGGCAGCGGCCACTACGCAGCCACCATGATGACAGTCCGGCTGTCCTGCCAGTAGGCTTTCCGAGCGACTCCCAGGTTTACTGACACCGTTTTGGTGGCTGCAGCAGCCGGTTTTTGTTAAATAACTTAATAATACCTTATTAATTAATTCATTTATTTATTTATAATTTTTTTGTGCTTGCCTTTTTTTGGCAAATAACTTATTTATAGTACCTCTAAGTAGATAGTTTTTTTTAATATTGTGATGTTATTGTAATGTATCCTTCATTAAGCTCCCAGTGTGTGTATATATATATATATATATATATATATATATATATATATATATATATATATATATATATATATATTTATATATTAGGGATGGGACGATTTATGAAAACCGTCAGAACCGTTCGGTTCGACTGTCTCGGTTCGGTTCACGTGTGTTTCGTTTTGTTCATGCGCTGCTCCTTTTTCTCATAGGCGAAGCGTGTACACTCCAGAGCAGAAGGTGGCGGTACTGCGCCCAAAGCCAACCACCAGTAGTAAACAAGAAGAAGAAGAAGACAAGCAGCGTAGCCGGGTGTAGCAGAAAAAAATCAGTTGTTGTGGAGAATTAATAATAATAATAATAATACATTTTATTTAAAAAGGCGCCTTTCTGGACACTCAAGGTCACCGTATAAAAACATAAAAAGTGTCAGAAAAAATAAAAATAATAATTATAAAGACATTTAAAAACATTTAAAAAATACAGAGGCTGTGACAGTGAAATTGATATTTTTAAAGAGAATAAGCAATCTTGAACAGACGGGTTTTGAGTTGCATTTTAAAATGGAGAATTGAGTCTGTATTTCGAAGTTGGGGTGGTAGAGAGTTCCAGAGGCGGGGGGCAGAGCGTCTGAATGCCCTCCTCCCCATGGTGGTGAGACGGGCGGAAGGGACAGACCGGTGCAAAGCAGATGAGGATCTAAGAGCACGGGAGGGGGTGGGAACATGCAGGAGGTCTGACAGATATGGGGGGGCAAGGTGGTGAAGTGCCTTGAAAGTCATCATGATAATTTTATATTGAATGTGGAACTGTATGGGGAGCCAGTGGAGCTGTCGGAGGACCGGAGTGATGTGGTGGATAGAGAGAGTTCTTGTTATGATTCGAGCAGCTGAGTTCTGGACCAGTTGTAGTTTGTGGAGTGATTTCTGAGGAAGTCCAAAGAGGAGGGAGTTGCAGTAATCTAGTCGGGAGGGACAAGGCTGTGCACAAGTATGGCAGTAGTGTGTGGGGTAAGGGAGGGACGGAGGCGTTTGATGTTTCTTAAGTGGAAGTAGGCAGACCGGGTAATGTTATTTATATGAGATTGGAAAGATAGTGTGCTATGGAGGACGACACCCAGAGGGGAGGGGGAGATGGAGGAGCTATCAATAGTGACTTGGAAACTGTCGGTTTTGGAAAGAGTTGATTTGGTACCAATGAGGAGAACCTCGGTTTTACTACTGTTTAATTGAAGGAAGTTGTTGGTGAACCAGGCCTTTAATTCTCAGATGCAATTTGTGAGGGAGGCGGGCGGAAGAGAGGACGATGGTTGCGTGGTGAGGTAGAGCTGGGTGTCATCGGCATAGCAATGGAAGTGGATGTTGAATTTACGGAAGATATTGCCAAGTGGAAGGAGGTAGATGATGAAGAGCAAGGGCCCCAGAACAGAGCCCTGGGGGAGGGGGTGGATTTGAGGGTCTTCAGTTGAATGAACTGAGTGCGGTCAGAAAAATAAGAAATAAACCCGTCCAACGGAGTGCTAGTGATGCCAATGGAAGAAAGCCTACTGAGGAGAGTGGTGTGACAGATGGTGTCGAAGGCTGCACTCAGGTCGAGGAGGATGAAGATGGTGAGTAGTCCAGAATCAGATGCCATGAGGAGGTCATTGGTGATTTTGATGAGTGCTGTTTCAGTGCTATGGAGTGGCCGGAAACCAGACTGAAATTCTTCATACAAGCTGTTGGCAGATAGGTGAGAATGGAGCTGGTAGGCAACTGTTTTTTCAAGAATTTTGGAGATGAAGGGTAAATTGGAGATAGGACGGAGGTTGTTGAAGTTGGTGGGGTCGGCACCAGGTTTTTTTTAGAATCGGGGTGATGGCAGCAGTTTTGAGAGGTGTAGGGACAGTTCCAGTTGTGAGGGAGGAGTGGATGATAGCGGAGATGAGGGGAGCCAGAGAGGGGAGGCAGGTTTTGACAAGTTGTGTTGGGAGGGGGTCCAGTTGACAGGTGGATGATTTGGATTTCCGGATGAGCTCTGTGATTTCCGAGACAGTGGGAGGATGGAAGAAGGAGAATAAATGTGTAGGCGGGGGGAGATCTGCTGAGTTGCTGAGATGAGCCGTTGATCCAAGGTTCTGGTGAATGTTCTTGATTTTGTCTGTGAAGTATGACATGATGTCATTGCAGAAGGAGGTTGTGTAAAGGTGCAGGGGGAAAGGGTCCTGGGGTTTGATGGTATTGTTAAGTATAGAGAAAAGTGACTTAGAGCTCTGTTGATTGGCAGTGATTAAGTTGGAGTAGTACTGTGATTTGGTGCTGGCAATGGAGTCCTTATAGTGCATATTGTATGATTATTGTACATTTCTTTGTGTATAGTAAGACCAGTTTTTCTGTAAAGTCTTTCAAGTTGCCGTCCTTTGGTTTTCATGCTTCTGAGATTTGGGGTGTACCAGGGGGTGGAGATGGAGAAAGAAACAAATCTATTTTTTAGAGGAGCAAGTGAGTCAAGAATATTATGGAGACCAGTGTTGTAGTGAAAAACCAGATCATCAGGGGTTAGCAGATTATTGAAGTCAAGGAGGCAGGATGAGTGGATAATTGAAATAAGGGTGGAGGGATCAATTTTCTTTATGTTCCGGAAGGATATGAGGCGGGATGTTTTAGAGACTGAGAGAGTAAGATTAACTGCAAATGAGACGAGAAAATGGTCACTTATGGGGAGTTCATCAGATGTTATGTTGTGGGGGATGACACCAGAGCAGCAGATTAAATCCAGAATATGTCCTTTGGTGTGTGTGGGGGTAGTGGTGTATTGCTGACATCCAAAACTCTCTAGGCAGGAAGTAAAGTTTTTGGTGTGAGGCGAATTGGTGTTGTCCATGTGGATATTGAAATCACCCAGCAGAATTAAGTTTGGTGAGAGAGAGGATAGATGGGTGAGAAAATCAGCAAACTCAGTTAAAAAGGCACTATTCGGTTTTGGGGGGCGGTAGACAGCAGCAATGATGGTTGGAGTTGGACCAGATAGCTTGCAGACTGTGGATTCAAACGTGCTTGAAACTGGAGCTGATACCGGCGAGACTTTCCAATTCTCGCGATGAATTATCGCGAGACCTCCTCCGCGACCGGAACCCAGGGGTTGAGAGATGTAAACAAACCCACTAGGAGTGGAATCATTGAGCTGAGAGTAATCTTGGGGCTGTTGCCAGGTCTCGGTTAAGCAGAGAAAGTCCAGTTTACGGTCAGTGATGAGATCCTGAATGAGATGTCCCTTGCTTGTCAGTGAACGGATGTTGAGCAGAGCAAAGTTGAGTGCGTTGTTGTCGCAGCTGGTGGTGGTGCTAGCCGACCGAGCTAGGCGGGCTAACACACTGTGGTCGACAGCCCGGCTGGTGGAGCATGGAGGGCGACGAATCCACCGTCGGGAGCTGGACCAAATGGATTTTATTGCTGTTGAACCGTTGCGGTGGACAATCCGATGGGACCCTCGGTGGATCTATCTCCGACGTGGCTGGAAGGTGATGTCCGGGTGAAGGTGGAGTGCCTCGGGCGCAGGTCCAAGGGAGTGACAGCGGAGCCGGAGCAGGTCAGCGGGTGAATACTGCAGCAAACCCGCCACTTGCAGGTGAGCGGGCAGTAGGAATATCCAGATACAGACAAGCAGGGTGTATGTCCTGCCGGTCCACATTATTAAAAACGCCAGGTGAGGCTGAAAACGAGGCAGGACAGGTGAGCTACTGATAGTAGCCTAGTTGGGACTCACACAGTCCTGTAGTGCTGACGAATCGTGGTCGTATTCCCAGTAAAAACAATTGGACTGTCCGTTAGAAAGTAAAAAAGTTTAAAAGTTACCGGTGAGCGAAGGCAGCGAGCAACGAATACAAAAATACCGGCGAGCAGCGGCAGCAAGTCGTGCCAGCATTCACTCCCGTTCAGCACAATTGTGTGGGTATGGCGAGTGGGAAAGAACAGGAGTTGGAAGACGCGCCAGCAGCACTTTATAGGTCTGCTGTATGGGACCACTTTGCATTTAGAGTGACCTACGATAACGGCGGAAAGAAAGTTGTGGATAAAAGTGCAACAGTGTGCAAGCATTGTACAAGATCTATTTTACATTGAATTACATTGAATTCTGTGCTGTCATCTACCGGCCCCCCAAATATAATAAGGATTTTATAAGTGACTTTTCTGATTTTTTATCTGGGATTTTAACTAACTATGAACATGTTCTTATTGTTGGAGACTTCAATATACACGTTTGCTGTCCAAATAAGCCTCTGGTAAAGGATTTTTTAAGCCTTTTGGACTCTTTTAACCTGGTACAGGCCGTATCAGGCCCTACACATGAACATGGACACACACTGGACCTGGTAATTTCCTGCGGTCTGCCTGCGACAAACCTGGAAATCTGTGACGCTGTGTTTTCGGATCACCTGCCTGTTTTATTCACTATTACTTTGACACCTACCGCAGTTAAAACTCGCGCTGCTGCTCGGCGCTGTCGGATTATTAACCCCTCCACTGCCACTCATTTCTCTACTGCTTTTCTTCAACTCTGTGAATCATCTGACTTCCTCCACTTTGATACAGAAGAGCTCTGGTCCTGGTTCTATTCTTCCTGTCAAACCATCCTGGACTCGGTTGCTCCATTAAAAACCAGGCACCCCAGGATTAAACCTGAGCCTTGGTTTAATGACAGAACTCGTGCTGCAAGGAAGGAATGTCGTCGTGTTGAACGCAGGTGGAAAAAGGATAAACTGCAGGTTACTCTTCAGATTTTAAAAGACAGTTGGCGTCTCTACCAGAGCACGGTTAAAGAGGCAAAAAGGGAATATTTGGCAAATATCATTGCTTCAAACAGTCATAACCCACGTGTTTTATTTAACACCATTGACTTTGTGCTTAATATTTCTCAGAAGGCCTGTTTGGAAGCTTCTCCTGATGTGTGTGATGATTTTATGCGTTTCTTTATTGAAAAGGTTGGTAGTACCAGGGCTCTTATCACAGCTCCTGACTCTGACCCTTCAATTTCAGTCCCTTGCTCGGCTACTTTCAATCAGTTTGAGCCTGTGACGGTCTCACTGTTAGAGGATGTGGTTCGCCACATTAAGCCATCAGGTTCCCCCCAGGATGCTGTGCCTCCACGACTTTTTAAAGATATTTTACCTAGCATAGGGCAGCCTGTTCTTGCAATTATAAATAGCAGTCTGTCCTCAGGTGTGGTCCCTGCTAGTTTTAAACATGCAGTAGTGCAGCCACTGCTTAAAAAACCTGGCCTTGATCCGACTGTTCTGGCTAATTATCGGCCTATTTCGAAGCTGCCTTTCCTTTCTAAGGTTTTAGAGAAAATTGTGTACTGTCAGCTGACACAGTTTTTAGATGACAATGGCATTCTGGAGGTTTTTCAGTCAGGCTTTAAAACTCTTCATAGTACAGAATCTGCTTTAATAAGAGTTTTTAATGACATTCTTCTTGCATGTGATTCTGGTCACCATGTTGTTCTGATGTTACTTGACCTAACTGCTGCCTTTGATACAGTAGACCACAATATTTTAATATCGCGATAACACCACATTGCTGGTATTGATGGCACTGTTCTTAAATGGTTCAGGTCTTACCTGGAGGAGAGAACTTTTTCAGTGAATATTAGTGGCTCTAAATCATCTGTTGCTTCAATGTCTTATGGTGTCCCACAGGGCTCAATTCTTGGCCCACTGCTTTTCTCTCTTTATATACTGCCTCTGGGTTCTATCCTTAGGAAACATGGGATTTCTTTTCATTGTTACGCTGATGATTGTCAGATTTATTTGCCCATACAGCAGCAGGATGTACATTCAATCAAACATCTCCTGGCATGTCTAGGAGATATTAAAGCTTGGTTGGCCTTGAACTTTTTAAACTTTAATGAAAACAAAACAGACGTGATGGTGTTTGGACCCAGTGGCTCTTGTGAGTCCTCCTCTGTTGACCTGGGACCTTTGCAGGTATATTTTAAACCTGTTATTACTGATCTTGGTTTTAAGGTGGACAGTGATTTTAAATTGGACAGCCAAATTAGAGCCGTGGTTAAGTCCAGCTTTTATCATTTAAGGTGATTGGCGTCAGTGAAATCTTTTCTTTCCAGGCAGCATTTTGAAACACTGATCCACGCTTTTGTTTCAACTCGATTGGACTACTGTAATGCACTTTATCTGGGTGTCAGTCAGTCGCTGCTCTCACGTCTGCAGCTAGTACAAAATGCTGCTGCACGACTTTTGACAGGTACTCGAAAGAGAGAGCATGTGACCCCTGTCCTGGCCTCACTTCACTGGCTGCCTGTATATTTTAGGATTCATTTTAAAATTCTTATGTTTGTTTTTAAATCAGTGCATAATCTTGCCCCAGCTTACCTCTCCGAGCTTCTTCATCCCTACGTACCCCATCGGTCTCTCAGGTCAGCAAATCAGCTGCTCTTGGAGGAACCGAGAACAAAAAGGAAGCTCAGAGGGGACAGGGCTTTCTCTGTTATGGGCCCCAAATTATGGAATAACTTACCTTTGCAGGTCAGAGAGGCCCCTTCTTTGCCCATTTTTAAAGCTCGTCTTAAAACCCATCTATTTTACTTGGCTTTCAACACCAGTGGGATCTAGTTTTAAATTGTATGTTTTTTTGCTTTTAAACTGTTTTTAAATTATTTTTATTATGTTGTGTTCTTAAACTGTACAGCACTTTGTATCAACTGTGGTTGTTTTAAAGTGCTTTATAAATAAAGCTGGTATGGTATGGTATGGTACAACACTTTTTGTTTACGCTAACAGCAACATGACCAACATGTCATGCTAACCCCGAAATCCCTCATACTCCGTCAGCGCTCCGCTCCGCCCTGCTGCGCTCCAGACCGGCTGCTCAAAGCAAAGCCTACAGCCTCCACTGTGGCTCCCGTCCGCTTCCCTCTGAGTTCCTTGGAAATGGTAGAGAGCATGCGCGAGATGATTAAATTCAAAGCAGCAAAACATACGGAAATGATCCAGGGTTTCCGCGGATCATTTAAAATAATTATAATTCATTATTTTTTGCTTCATGGGCGGTTCTAGTCAGGGGCCAATGGGGGCCAGTGCCCCTGTAAATCATGTCCTGGCCCCTGTACTGAAGAAATAATGCTTATGAGAAATTCTAATGAAGATATGCGCTGGAACAGACTTGGTTACTAATGGGTCCTTTGGATCTATTTAATTTTTTTTCCTTTACTAATTATTTAAAAACAGTAAGGTGATAGCTTCAGTCGTATTGAGATAGGATCCCATTTTTCATCTGCTAAATGTTTTTTTTTTCTAAACAAATAAAATAAGGCACTGATTTTTATAGCTGAATTTATCAGTTTTTCTGAGTTCTAATTCAGATTTAATAGAAAATTGTAATTTTAACTTAAGTAAATAAATATGTAAAATTCCTAAATTTTGAATGTATATCGGAGTGGCTGACGGTGGCTGCTGCCGGCAGAGCCTGCCATCCGAGAGGCCGATGGTGGCTGCTGCCGGCAGAGCCTGCCATCCGAGAGGCCGATGGTGGCTGCTGCCGGCAGAGCCTGCCATCCGAGAGGCCGATGGGGGCTGCTGCCTGCAGAGCCTGCCATCCGAGAGGCCGATGGGGGCTGCTGCCGGCAGAGCCTGCCATCCGAGAGCCCGATGGTGGCTGCTGCCGGCAGAGCCTGCCATCGTGGAGCCCGATGGTGGCTGCTGCCGGCAGAGCCTGCCATCGTGGAGGCCGATGGTGGCTGCTGCCGGCAGAGCCTGCCATCGTGGAGGCTGATGGTGGCTGCTGCCGGCAGAACCTGCCATCGTGGAGGCCGATGGTGGCTGCTGCCGGCAGAGGCCACTTATTGGCAGATAAACTACTCCGTTCCATTAAGTAAATGTGACATTATAAAAGTTTTAATGCAGTTTATTAAGCAATAACATCACAATAAAAAAAACCCATAAAGAAGACATTTTAATACAGGTTAACGAATTTCATCATCGATTAGTTGTGTCGCGAGATTAATGCGTCATCCTCCGCCGTCGTCATTGCCGTGGGGCGCCTCCCCCATCCCAACCCCGCTCCCGCAGGAGTCCCTCTCAGCGAGGATGTTTACCCTCAGCGTCCAGACTGCAAATGTAGCGCGCATGTGCCGGGATTGACGGCGCAAATTGATCACAATAATTAAAATAGCCTGCACTTTGTAAAGGGAAAAAAGTCGTAACAGGCAACTTTTGTAAAAACAAATTAACATGGCGCGGAAGCACCACTGTTATGATGCAGCACCTGAAAAGGAAACATGTTGGAGCCTTCGATGGCAGTGAAGAGAGCTGATCAGCGGGGTGAGCGACCACGTTTGTTTCATTTTAAAGTGGCGAAACGTAACGTTAGTTTCTCAGGTAGCTCATCTGATGCTTTCCTTACCGTGTTAGTAGGTTACAGACGGTGATAAGGTTGGCTACTTATTTTACTTTTAATTTCATTTGAATTAGCTTAAGCAGCGTTTATATTTTCTTTATAAATAAATTAACTTGCAAATTATGAGGGCAAGGCTTTTAAAGTTTAAATCTTCTGGCAAAGATAAAGTAAAGAAGATCCTGCAATTTATGGAAGTAAAGCAGAATAAAATCCAGCAAGATCAGTAATATGTCAATTAATTATGTGCCACATTCCCATGTAAATATCTGTCTTTGGAGGATGTGTTTTTTAGCACCCCTAGTTCTCTCATTTTTATTCCAAATACAATTTATAATTTGAATCACAGGGCTATTTTTATCTCTATGGTTAAGTATTTTCTCAAGTAGCGACTTTAACTGCTATACTTTCCTGTCTTAAAAGGCAGAACTGTTCTAGTAAAAAAAAAAAAAAACTCAAAAATGTCTTTTTTTGCGCTCTATGTTTTTGTGAATGTACAGCTACATTTCTCATGTAAGTTTGCGTAGTTTTAACACAAACATTTATTTTTCATATTGCACCAGGACACTTAATGAGCAACCTGTACTTGTGTGCTTGTTTGTTCTGTCTAAAATGTTTATTTTGGAATAGAGGTTAATATAAAAAATATTTTTTGTCCGATTCATCGATTAATCGAAAATATAATCGGCCGATTCATCGATTTTTTAAATAATCGTTAATTGCAGCCCTAATATATACACTCACCAGCCACTTTATTAGGTACACCTGTCCAACTGCTCGTTAGCACTTAATTTCTAAGCAGCCAGTCACATGGCGGCAACTCAGTGCAGTTAGGCATGTAGACATGGTCAAGACAATCTACTGCAGTTCAAACCGAGCATCAGTATGGGGAAGAAAGGTGATTTGAGTGACTTTGAACGTGGCATGATTGTTGGTGCCAGAAGGGCTGGTCTGAGTATTTCAGAAACTGCTGATCTACTGGGATTTTCACACACAACCATCTCTAGGGTTTACAGAGAATGGTCCGAAAAAGAAAAAACATCTAGTGAGCGGCAGTTCTGTGGGCGGAAATGCCTTGTTGATGCCAGAGGTCAGAGGAGAATGGCCGGACTGGTTCGAGCTGATAGAAGGGCAACAGTGACTCAAATAACCACCTGTTGGGTTTTAACCCAGAGAAATGTGAGTTTAAAAGATTAAAAGGAAATAATCAACAAAGAAACAGGGCTTTGTGACGTCAGCCTCTGCAGAGCGGAGAGAAGGTGTTGACTCCGAAACCAGCACCTTCTCACACAGATCCCTTCATGGCAAAGCCTTTTATTAAGAGTTTACAACATCATAAGGCGGGCCTAAAACAGAAGACCCAGTAATGATTATCTGGGATGATGCAGGTAATAAGATAGTGTGAATTGACCAACTGGCTGGATGGAAGTCACACAACCGTGTGATTCTGCCTCATGACCTACAGGAGGTCATAAAAGTTTATGACCGTTCTGGTTGAAACACAGGATAGAAATTTAGGATCTTCTTTCTTTCGATGTTTCATATGTTCACACAATAATCTTATAATTATCACTCTAACACCACCCGTTACAACCAAGGTGGGCAGAAGAGCATCTCTGAACGCACAGTACGTCGAACTTTGAGGATGATGGGCTACAGCAGCAGAAGACCACACCGGGTGTCCCGTCACGTGACTAAGAAACTGTAACGGGATTGGCTTGAAAATGGAATGGGAAGTGCTTGAAGTGAAAATAAATACAATTTCAACTATATCGATATAGTGACAATTAATTGTTTCTTAGGTTCAAAATGTTTTCTGAATATATTTTAACACAGAAAGCTTAAGTACAAACATACAACATTTAAATTTCAGTGACATTTTTAATTTAAATCCCAGCAGCACAGATTTACTTCCATACATGTGCTCTTATAGACATCCTTGTGCTTGAAAATGGTGTTCATGACAGACAATCTGTGCTTTTTAACTACTCTTTTTCTAACTGGTCATCCAGGGGAATTTAAGCCCCCTGAAAACATAGCCTCTGTTATCATTCAATTCAGTTTATTTATACAGCGCCAATTCACAACTCATGTCATCTTAACCACTTTATAGAGACAATTCAGTCAGATTGGTTTAAAGTTTTCTATCTAAAGAAATCCAGCTGATTACATCGACTCATTGACTCAAAGCCAATCCCTCACACCAAGCATGCTTGTAGTGACAGTAGAAAGGAAAACTCCCTTTTAACATACTAACTGTATGTGCTACATTTCATCCTCTGACGTGGGAACTGGTTTAGAGCTCGTCTGCCTGTATTTCCTGGATTGGGCCAACTTTTGTATCTCTGCTTCTTTCTGTATGTCTGATGCTAGATGGCCGCTAACAATGAGCCCAATTGTATAAACAAAGGTGTTGATGGCAGCAGCACAGCTGATATTTCTCTCTAGGATGGAGTCACAGCCAAACAGGAACAAACCACACGAAGCTGTTATGATGAGAAAGAGAGCATAAAGTAAGGGGTTGTACTGGGCCTGGGCAAAAACTTGATTCCAGAAATTTATGCAAATCTTGTGTTGCGGGTAGTTTTAAAGAAGTGTAATTATTTTTTTATTTTTATTTTTTTTTAATGTAGCGGCACATTTTAGGCTCCCCAGAGTTTCATTGGCTGCACTGTTACTCTCAGGTTGTAGTTTGGCAAGCGACAACTCAACACAAAACGGGAAAGGTTATAACTACAAGTGAGAAGTTTGTTCTCAAAAAAGGAATAAAATCATCCATTGTTAGGAACTGCAGGGCTTAAAGTTCTCCAGCGTAGTGGCAGATTTGCGGCTTGCGTCAGCTGTGGTTGTATTAGAAGAAATGGAATTGTGTATTGAAATGTATATTTTAAAACCATCAGAAAATGTTTCTGCTCCAGATAGTTAACAAGCTAGCTGTTAACTGATGCAGGGCTGCTGATAGCACAGCACGGGAGTGATCTGAAAAGGGGTCCCTATGTCCTCCAGTAGTCTAAACCTATAGCAGCCTAACTATAGAGATTCCACGAGGATCTAACTTATGAGGAGCACCTGAGTGTTGATCATTTTTAGGAACTAAATAGAAATATTTCAAACTCATTATTTTCACAGCAGCATTTTGATCAGGTGGGATTGTGTTGGGTTATAATCCAGAAAAATGTGAGTTTAAAAGATTAAAAGGAAATGGTCAACACAGAGCCAGGGTTTTGTGACGTCAGCGTCTGCAGGGTGGAGAGAAGCTGCTGGCTCGGAAAACCATCACCTTCTCACACAGATCCCTTCATAGCAAAGCCTTTTATTTACAGTTTACAACATCAAACAGGCGGGCCTAAAACAGCAGACCCAATAATGATTGTCTGGGAGGATGCAGGTAACAAGATAGTGTGAACTGACCAACTGGCTGGATGGAAGTCACACAACCGTGTGATTCTGACTGGAGGTCATAAAAGTTTATGACCCTTCTGGTTGACACAGCATAGAAATGTAGCATCCTCTTTCAATGTTTCATATGTCCACACAATAATTTTATAATTATCACTAACATTTCCCTCCTCTTATACATAAAAACATCAGCATATAGCACTTCTAAAAAGATTTTCACTACATACATCATGAATGCATTGCAGATAGGGAATTCAGTAATCAAAGTTTAATATGCAAAACACAACAATATTAAAAAGAAAATTCAAGCAAAAAGGTAAAAAAGAATGTAAAAACTTTAAAAATAATCTGTCCCTTGAGTAGGCAAAAACTCTCCAATAGAGAAAAATTCCTGCTCGATCCCTCCCGAGGAGGCGATCATTATCCCTGTAAAAGATTACACAGCTTCATCATCATCATTATCTTCATCAGCATGTCGGCGGAGTTGAGCATAAGTGATAGCTGAATATTGGATTAGAGTGGTTCCTATCATTTTCTGAATCATTGATTGCAGGCATGGTATTAAGCAACAAATAAAAAGGAAAAATATGATTAACAATCCTATAAATGGTAAAGCTATCTTCATCAGTTCTTCCAATGAAACACCCATTAACTAGGACTCTAAAGGACTGGGTTAGGTTGTTTCCTTCACCAGCGTTGAGAGAAGTGGTCCTAAAAAAAACAAACCCCTTTGAAGCTGGACTTCACCACAGATCCCTCACCTTAGTTATGGGGTTCCTGTGAAGGTAATTGGGCTTCTTGCTGTGGAAAGTTTTTAATCAGTTTACAATGACTTTGGTGGATCCAAGTGTCTCTCTCCTGGGGTTCCTGTGAAGGTAATTGGGCTTCTTGCTGTGGAAAGTTTTTAATCAGTTTACAATGACTCTGGTGGATCCAAGTGTCTCTCCTGGATTTTCACGGCAGTGGGGGTTGTTAGTTGCACTATGTAGGGTCCTTCCCACCTCGGAGCTTTCCAAGTTTTCCTTTTGATGATTTTAATCAGCACTTGGTCTCCAGGCTTCAGGCCTTCCTGTGGGGAAACAAAAGGAGCACTAGGCAGATTACATGTTTTCCGAACAGTTTTGTCGCTGAAAAGCTTCAGCATCCACTTAGTTAGCGGGTCAATGTCATCTTGTTCTTTTTCTGCCCATGGCTGTCCTTCCCATATAGGTAGAACAAAAGGTCTCCCATTCACTATCTCAAAAGGGGTCAAACCATCAGATGTTGGAATAATCCTCATGAGTAATTTTACCAAGTGCAAACACTCTGGCCATGGTTTTCCTGTTTATGCCATAAATTTTCTCAATCTCACTGGGTTCTGTCTGGCTGGAGGTAAACCTTGACAGGCAGTCTGCATCTCTGCATCTGTCCATGGCCTATACACAAGAATAGTGGGTCTATGAACTAGGGGGTCATTATCTTGGGGTCCCGTGCCTTGACCATAATGAGGGTTGGCCACCTCTAACATTGGAAAAACACATGCCACACCCCCAGGATCTTGGTCCTGTTCTTGTTTTTTTAATTCAGACAATCTTGGATAAATAGGGGCAGATGGGCCTTTTTTACAAGCTTCTATTTGATAATCATTATTGTAATACTTTGAATTAAGCTTCACATCCCTTTTGGATTTTCTTAATTCATGCTCACAAGAGTCAGAGGCACTGAGTTCCATACCATCCATAGAGGACGATATGGACAGGGGGCTTGCTCCTGCTCCTCCAATATCATTATACGATGGTGGGGCCACTGGAGGAGGAACAGTGGCATGTCTGTGTTCATATTCACCGTGATGGGGTTTATGTCCACCTTCCTGCGCAGCTGATGCCACTGCTTTAACCCCATCACCCCCTTGAATTTGATTATACACCAACTTCATCTCCACCTTCTGCTGGATCTTTGTCAGCGGCTCAACTCTCAACTTTCCATCCCAGTCCTCCTTCTCAATCCACTTTCTGGCAAACTCTGGGTCACCACCACAACACGCCACCATCCATCTAACATCACCTGGAATTTCCTTCTTAATACTACCTTGTCCCATTTTTAAAGAATTTAGTCCAGTACAAACACCTAGGGTATTCTACGCACTGGATGTTTATTCAGCAGGACAGCACCCAAACACTGTTGTGGTAATTTCTGCTTCTACCTTTTCAGGTGAGAAATTCTTGCCTCTGCATCCACAAGAGTTATACTGTATTAATTCCTGCTGTTTTAGTATGAAACAACAGAACACAGCGGTTCGATTGTTTCCTCACACACTTTCACACAGTCACACACAACTATTCTAAGGCCTAATTTTTTTTTTTTTTTACAACACAGAGTCCCAGACTCTTCATAGAATACCCAGATCCCAGATCTGTAAACAAAACTTGGTTTCGTCAAATATTCTTGCAACTACAACCAGTTATAGCTTGAACACAGAGGGTCCCAGACCCAAATGCACAGAATACCCAGATCCCGGATCTGTGAACAAAACTTGGTTTCATCAAATATTCTTGCAACTACAACCAGTTATAGCTTGAACACAGAGGGTCCCAGACCCAAAACGCACAGAATACCGATCCCAGATCTCTCACAACAAACCCTGTTTGTCAAATATTCTAGCAACTACAACTAGTTATAGCTTTCACATGGTCCCAGACCAGCTTTTGATAAAAAACTTTAGGCATACCCTTTCTGTGCAGATCAGTCCTCAGCTTGAGTCGTCACCATGATGTCCAGGGCAGGGCTGGACCAACCTATTGGCTCCGTCTGGCAAAGGGTGGATGGCTGTCGACAGTTTCTTGGCCTTGGTCCCGCACAGTCCTGGACAATTGGATCTTGACTCCCGGAGTTTCAGCACCAAAAATGTTGGGGTATAATCCAGAAAAATGTGAGTTTAAAAGATTAAGAGGAAATGATCAACACAGAGACAGGGTTTTGTGACGTCAGCGTCTGCAGGGTGGAGAGAAGATGCTGGCTCGGAAAACCATCACCTTCTAACACTGATCCCTTCATAGCAAAGCCTTTTATTAACAGTTTACAACATCAAACAGGTGGGCCTAAAACAGAAGACCCAGTAATGATTGTCTGGGAGGATGCAGGTAACAAGATAGTGTGAATTGACCAACTGGCTGGATGGAAGTCACACAACCGTGTGATTCTTACTGGAGGTCATAAAAGTTTATGACCCTTCTGGTTGATTCACAGCATAGAAATGTAGCATCCTCTTTCTTTCAATGTTTCATATGTCCACACAACAATTTTATAATTATCACTCTAACAGATTGTTTCCCAGTTTTTTCTTAACTCTATTCAACAAGCAGTCTAATCAATAGAACTCATCACTTACACTCACCGGCCACTTTATTAGGTACCCCATGCTAGTAACGGGTTGGACCCCCTTTTGCCTTCAGAACTGCCTCAATTCTTCATGGCATAGATGCAACAAGGTGCTGGAAGCATTTCTCAGGGAGTTTGGTCCATATTGACATGATGGCATCACACAGTTGCCGCAGATTTGTCGGCTGAAAATCCATAATGCGAATCTCCTGTTCCACCACATCCCAAAGATGCTCTATTGGATTGAGATCTGGTGACTGTGGAGGCCATTTGAGTACAGTGAACTCATTGTCATGTTCAAGAAACCAGTCTGAGATGATTCCAGCTTTATGACATGGCGCATTATCCTGCTGAAAGTAGCCATCAGAAGTTGGGTACATTGTGGTCATAAAGGGATGGACATGGTCAGCAACAATACTCAGGTAGGCTGTGGCGTTGCAACGATGCTCAATTGGTACCAAGGGGCCCAAAGAGTGCCAAGAAAATATTCCCCACACCATGACACCACCACCACCAGCCTGAACCGTTGATACAAGGCAGGATGGATCCATGCTTTCATGTTGTAGACGCCAAATTCTGTCCCTACCATTCGAATGTCGCAGCAGAAATCGAGACTCATCAGACCAGGCAACGTTTTTCCAATCTTCTATTGTCCAATTTCGATGAGCTTGTGCAAATTGTAGCCTCAGTTTCCTGTTCTTAGCTGAAAGGAGGGGCACCCGGTGTGGTCTTCTGCTGCTGTAGCCCATCTGCCTCAAATTTTGACGTACTGTGCGTTCAGAGATGCTCTTCTGCCCACCTTGGTTGTAACGGGTGGTTATTTGAGTCACTGTTGCCCTTCTATCAGCTCCAACCAGTCTGGCCATTCTCCTCTGACCTCTGGCATCAACAAGGCATTTCCGCCCACAGAACTGCCGCTCATTGGATGTTTTTTCTTTTTCGGACCATTCTCTGTAAACCCTAGAGATGGTTGTGCGTGAAAATCCCAGTAGATCAGCAGTTTCTGAAATACTCAGACCAGCCCTTCTGGCACCAACAATCATGCCATGTTCAAAGTCACTTAAATCACCTTTCTTCCCCATACTGATGCTCGGTTTGAACTGCAGGAGATTGTCTTGACCATGTCTACATGCCTAAATGCACTGAGTTGCCGCCATGTGATTGGCTGCTTAGAAATTAAGTGTTAACGAGCAGTTGGACAGGTGTACCTAATAAAGTGGCCAGTGAGTGTATATCAGATGGATCCTGGTTAATTAGAGCTTTATATGTGATATGGAGCATTTTAAATTCTTAACAGAAAGTAAATGAAGAGAAGCTAGAATAGGAGAGATATGGTGTCTGTTTTTAATTTTCATCAGGACTCTGACTGCAGCATTTTGGATCAGCTGAAGACTTTTTGCTACAGTTTGTGGACTTCCTGACTAGGGGTGGAACGGTTCACAAAATCAACGGTTTGGTTCCGTTCACAGTTTCGTGGTCACGGTTTTTGGTTCGGTATATGTTTATTGTTGCACCGAAAAAAATGTTTTTAATAAAAATTATAAAAATGTATGAATTTTTTTAAATGAAATTAATGAAAAAACAAAAAATAAAATAATGAATTGTAATTAAATTATTTTTAATGATCCGTGGAAACCATGGATCATTTCCGCATGTTTTGCTGCTTTGAATGTAATCATCTCGTGCATGCCCTCAACGATCTCCAAGGAACTCGGAGCGGAGCGGACGGGAGCCACAGTGGAGGCTACAGGCTTTGGTTAGTGCAGGCGGTCTGGAGCACAGCGGGGCGTAGCGCTGGCGGAGTATGTGGGATTTTGGGGTTAGCATGACATGTTGGCCATGTTGCTGTTAGCATAAACAAAACGTGTTGTACAATGCTTCCACACTGTTGCACTTTTATCCACAACTTTCTTTCCGCCGTCATCGCAGGTCACTCTAAATGCAAAGTGGTCCCATACAGCAGACCTATAAAGTGCTGCTGGCGCGTCTTCCAACTCCTGTTCTTTCCCACTCGTCATACCCACACAATTCTCCACAACAACTGATTTTTTTCTGCTACACCCGGCTACACTGCTTCGCTTCTTCTTCTTGCTTACTACTGGTGGATGGCTTTGGTCGCAGTACCGCCACCTTCTGCTCTGGAGTGTAAACGCTTCGCCTATGAGAAAAAGGAGCAGCGCATGAACCGAACGAAACACACGCGAATCCAACCGAGACAGTTGAACCGAACGGTTCGGACGGTTTTCAAAAAGAATTACAATAGTCCATCATTGAAGTAACAATTGCATGGACTAGTTTCTCAGCATCACCCCTGGACAGGATATTTCTCTGAAGATAAAAGAAGGAAATTCTAGAAACCTCTATGATATGGGATAAAAATGGCAGCTCCTGCTAAACTTCTGACACATTGAGCTGGGGTATGTCTCTTCCAGGCAGAGGTGTACAGGAAGCACTGCTGAGTTTAGGGTGCCTCATTACTTCCTCATTTGCCAGACAGTCACTGTGGTGTTGGATGTAAATGCTTTACTTTCCTTAATAATTGTTTGTGGGGAAATAAATTTAGGCCAGAATAAACTTCATATCTCCAGTCTGCTTGATAGGATCCACTTTCTCCTCAACCTCAAGGAGAGAGTTTGGTGCTTTTATGTGAGGTGTCCTTTATTTAACCACCAATAGAATGCCTTTTTGCTGTGTTTGTCTTTCCAGACCGCCTGCAGGATTATGTTGGAAAAGAGGAGGATTTCTCTGACCAGCAGCTCTGTGGACAGGAGAGGAAATTCAGTTTGGACCAAGAGGAGTCGGAACATCCGCAGATAAAAGAAGAGCGTCAAAAGCCAGAACATCCCTGGATAAAAGAGGAAACCATGGAGCTCCCCATAAGTGAGCAGAAAGAACAGCTTGTTCTGAAGCATAATGTTAAAGATACAAGAGAGAAACCTTTCCCATGTTTGACCTGTGGAGAAAACTTTCTTAAAAAAGAGCATTTAATGGTTCACATGAGAACTCACACAGATCAGAAGTTTTATTGTCTCTCCTGTGGAAAATTTTTCACAAAGAAATCTAGACTTGATAAACATATGATGATTCACAAAGGTGAGAAGCCTTTTGAATGTCTGTCCTGTGGAAAAAGTTTCACTAACAAATCTAATCTTGATAAACACATCAGAATTCACACTGGTGAGAAGCCTTTTTCCTGTACCATTTGTAACAATAAATTTACTCAAAAGAAACTCAAAGTCTTTTTTTTTTAGGAAAGTTTTGAGATTAATTAACAGCTCTGTTTACATAGAAACTAGAACCGATAAGGTGTTATATAGTAAATCTGGTAAATACTCAGGTCCCGGGTGAATATTTGGAAGTGAACATTTGAAAGTTAATTATTTTGGACCTGAGTAAATTAGATTTAAATGGCCACAACATGTTTAAATTTATGATTTCTTATTTTTTCTGTAATGAGGGGAATAAACATAATAAAGTGCAACAACAACATATTAGTAACAGATGAAGCAAGTTTGCTGTCCATAGAACAAGCAATTGATAAGTTTAAATTGTAAATAAAAAATCAAGGCAGACCAATACTGAGCAACTTTGGCATGGTGTTGCACATCTTTTTCTGAATGAATTTATTAAGAAAAGAACTCTAGTTTAATTTTTTACACTAAGAAACTTTTAGTTGAATGATAAGCTATCGGCTGGATATATTCCAGAAACAGACTTTTATTCTGATGAAAATATCCTCAGATGAAAATAAAAGCAAAGCTAGGACAGATTTAATGAGCTTTGCTCAGTTTTGCTGATGTTTTTTGAAGGATTTTCTAAGAGATCAGCTGCAAATGATCAGAGTTTAGCTAATTCAGTGTCTTGTTGGCTTTCATTAGCAATGCATCAATCAGCCCTGCTACGTGTGTTGTTGAAACCAGGCCCACCAAAACTCCAACTGTTTTTGGCACAGTGTTAGAGCTATGGTCAATGGATATTAGAATGAAGTAGATCATCTATAGAGGAGTCTCACATGAAGATTTGGGACATATATAAGTGTGTGTCAGTCTCAGAGTTAGTCAGCTACAAGCTAATTAATGTTGCAAAGTAGCTCCAGCCACCTTGAAAGGGGGTGCTGGGATTATGGGGTTAAACTACGGGACATCAAAGAACTCAGTTTAGAGGCTGGAGTTTGTAGTTCAGGTAAATTAAAGTCCTAAAATGATGAAACATGTTTGTTTAAAAAGATAAACAGGATTGATGATGTTGATGTTATTTTACTGATCAGTTTGAACCTGCTTTAACTTGGTAAAAAGCCTTTGTCTTAATAATGTATTAAAGAAATCTGACTCTCCTCTAGAAGTGTGAAGTTTCTGCTTTTTAAACATTTTTTTGAAAGTATAATTTTCCTTTGAACTAATTCTAATAGTTTTGTTCTTGATTCTGTAGGTGTTCTATTTACCTGCTATGACTGAAAGTAACTATCACCTATTTTATACGACTGATTTTATGGATTATATTCTGCTGTGGATGTTTTTAATTATTGTAATCGCTTCTAAATTGATGAACGAGCAGCAATAAAAACCTCATGGATTGTAAAAATTTGTTTTTTATATGGTTTCATATACATTACAATATTTTCCATATTTTCTCTGATATTTTAAGCCAATCTAAAGCTGTAAAATAAATAGTTTAATGGCATTCACCTTCTGTCTTCTCCAGTATTTTATAAAATCCTTGTACATTTAAAATACAACTATAAGACAACAAACATAACATAATTACTTATAAAAAAATCCCTGCTATATAGATCCTTTCTATAACAACCATTATGCTTTATTAAGACTCAGATAAACATCAATGTCATTTTCTATGTAGAGTTTATACAAAATGAAATTTGGGAAGTCCAGGCTCTGTATCACAGGTGGTTTGTGCGGTAAATGTGCTTGAACTGAAGCGGAGTGAATTCTTTACACCGCTCATTCTGGGCTATCATGGAAGAGTTTCAGAAGTCTTAATCAGATGTATGAGAAAAACAGAACACATAACTGTTATGTTGTTCCTGCTTTTTACTTACTGCGATTGGGGTAAAAAAGGTTTTACAAAAAAGTTGGATTTATAACCACGTATCAGAAGCATAGAAGTGGCTGCAGTACCCTGAGGCAATGCCTTCACTCTAAAACCCCCTTAACTCTCCACTCCTTCCTCGTCCAACCTGCACCGGATGAAAGTGTGGCGATACTCAGGTCTAAACTCTGAAGAGAATTATCCCCACTCAAGAACACCTACAATTTCAATAGGTTTTAATGTATGTATATAATCCAAATCCTACCTCTCCTGAATAATCTGTATAAGCTTTGATACAGCTCTATAAGCTTTATCAAAAAGGAAAGTTTTAAGCCTAACCTTAAAAGTAGACAGGATGTCTGCCTCACGGACTAAAACTGCTAGTTGGTTCCACAGGAGAGGAGCCTGATAACTAAAAGATCTGCCTCCCATTCTATTTTTAGAAATTCTAGGAACCACTAGTAAACCTGCAGATTGAGAGTGAAGTGCTCTGTTAGGAACATAAGGAACAATCAGATCTCTGATATCAGATGGAGCTTGGCCATTTAAGGCTTTATATGTGAGAAGGAGGATTTTAAATTCTATTCTGGATTTAACAGGAAGCAAATGAAGGGAAGCCAGGATAGGAGAGATATGATCTCTCTTTTTAATTTTCATCAGAACTCTGGCTGCAGCATTTTTGATCAGCTGAAGGCTTTTAACTACAGTTTGTGGACTTCCTGATAGTAAAGAATTACAACAGTCCATCCTTGAAGTAACAAATGCATGGACTAGTTTCTAAGCATCTCCCCTGGACAAGATATTTCTAATTTTTGCAATATTCCGAAGATGAAAGAAGGAAATTCTAGAAACCTCTTTAATATGGGATTTAAATGACAGGTCCTGATCAAAAACAACAAGATTTTTTCTTTATTATCTGAAATCAGTTTAATCCCATCCAAATGCAGTGACTGACTAATCAGCTTTTTTTTCAGAGACTCTGGTCCAAAGACTATAACTTCTGTTTTGTCTGCATTCAGAAGCAGAAAGTTAAGAGTCATCCAGGTTTTTTGTCTTCAAGACATGCCTGTAATCTATGTAATGGGTTAGCTTCATCTGGATTTATAGACAGATATAGTTGGGTATCATCAGCATAACAGTGAATATTAATCCCATGCTGTCTAATAACTCTACCGATTGGGATATATATAGTAAAGAGAAGCATATATAAAGTAAAGAGAATTGGTCCTAGCACTGATCCCTGTGGTACTCCACAGGTAACCTTTAAGCATGAGTAAGATTTTGTCATTAACGTGAATAAATTAAAGTCGATCAGATAGATAAGATTCAACCCGTCCAGTGCTGTTCCTTTAATTCCAACAAAATATTAAAGTCTTTCTAATAGAATATTATGGTCAACCGTATCTAATGCAGCACTGAGATCCAACAGGACGAGCACAGATACAGGTCCATTATCTGAGGCCATGAGAATATCATTACCAACCTTCACCAGAGCTTTTTTGTTTGGCAACTACTTTTTCAAGAATATTAGATACGAAAGGAATATTGGAAATAGGTCTATAATTGACCAAGTCATCTGGGTTAAGAGACATTTTCTTTGGGCATAGTTTTAATACAGCTACCTTAAAAGCCTTTGGTACATACCCTGTAACACAGATCGATTAATCACATGTAAAAGGGAGGAGGAGATCAAAGGGAATATCTCCCTAAATAACCTGGTTGGAACTGGATCTAACATACAAGTTGAAGGCTTAGATGAAGACAATAGTTTTGCTAACTCTGAAAGTTCAACTGGATCAAAGCAGTCTAAACCTAGTTCAGATTCCATGACTACCTCAGATGCTGCCCCACTCTCCAGAGACAAACCAATCGCAGATAGAGGAGGAGATGAAAGGTAATACTAGGGGTGTAAATCTGTTTCATTCTCTCTCTATCTCCTATTCTGCAGAATCTGTTAGTTCAATCTCTAATGTTCTGCTCTATCTGCTTTTCCTCAGAGTAGCTTTGCCTCGTCTGTTCCTGTTTGGCTGTGACGTCATCCTGGAAAGAAACATCAGCTGTGCTGCTCCCATCAACACCCTTGTTTATAGATGTTGGAGATCGGCCTGTTTTCCAGTGTGGTCCTGTGACTGGGTGGATGTGCTCTCTTCGTCCTCATGCATGGGAGCTGGCTCCGTGCTCGTCTGCCTGGCTGTGTGTTTCCTGGACGGGGCCGCCTTTTACAGCTGCTTTTTGTGTCTCTGCTTCTGTCTCCTTGAACCCCAGTCAGCCTCAGCAGATGGCCGCTCACACTGAGCCTGGTTCTGCTGGAGGTTTCTTCCTGTTAAAAGGGAGTTTTTCCTCTCCACTGTCGCTACAAGCATGCTTAGTGTGAGGGATTGTATTTGAGTCAGTCGATGTAATCAACTGGTTTTCCTTAGATAGAAAACTTTGTATCAATTTGACTGTATGATCTGGTTGAACTGTAAAGTGCCTTGAGATGACATGTTTTGTGAATTTGGCGCTATATAAATAAACTGAATTGAATTGAATTAAATAATAACCGTTTTATATCTGCGGTGGCGCTAAATCTATTGCGCTCTCCTACTTTGCTTCCTGGTTATACTCTTACAGCAGTGTGTTGCAGTAAGCTTGACACAGACATTTTTAAATTATGCTCAATATTGAAGCGTGGTCTGTGCTACACACTGTTGGTCTAGATATGGCCGAGGCGGCGAGGAAGTGGGGGCAAGTTTAGTCCGACGACGGAGGGACATGAGGGCCAAAAAGAGCGGAGATCCAGGTCGAAAAAGGGTCCCAGCGTTCTCGCCCAGCTCTCTCTTCTAGCGGGTCAAACTTCACGAGTTGTTTTCCCGAATTTCGGTCATAAAAACAAAACAAGCTGGCCTCCTGTCTGCGGCACTGTTTGCGGTGACCTACAATTTGGGAGAGGTGCAGCGGAGCGTCTCTCAACGGGGCGAGGACGTCTGGAGCCGAGGTATTGAATTGCACTCATTGCACTGATTTTCTGCAGTATTTTTGCAGTATTTTTTTGATAGAACTTTTCTACTTCTGTTATTTGCTGTTGATTCTTAAAAAAATGCATAACGATATTACAGCTTTCATTGATTTAATTCAAACTTGAAACTTTGTTTAGCCTGTAAGGTGTAAAAAAAAAAAAAAAAAAAGAATAAAAAAAAAATAACCAATTAATCGATTAATCGAATCGAATCGTGGTGTATTCTTGAGTATCTAAAATAATCAAATCGTTGGGTCAGGAAATCTATAATGAATCGAATCGCCATGATGGATGTGATTTACACCCCTAGGGAATACCTCCTTAAATAACCTGGTTGGAACTGGATCTAACATACAAGTTGAAGGCTTAGGCCCCGTCCACACGAAGTCAAAACGAACACGAAACGCTAATATTTTCCGGAACGTTTGTCGTAAAGACGGAAACGTAAAATAAATGTCATCGTCCACACGAATGCATGAAAACGCTGCAAAATGTATGCCAGGCCTGTAAGTGGCGCTGTGGTGCCAAAGCAAAAATAAGCGACGAAATGTTGGGCATGCGCACCTCATATTTATACATGGTTGCCCTGCGGGTCCATTTTCATGGTTAAGTCAAATTCAGGTGCTGAACTATGTCGTCGATATTGCTCTGTTCTTCCTGGAGATATTCCAGAAGAAGAAGATTCTGTTGTAAGCCCGACAGCAGGGTGATTAGCATTAGCAGCAACCATTCAACACAGTATGGCGCCATTGTTGCTGTGATACTGTGTTGCGCATGCATGTTTAGAGGCGACGCTATGACGCATGCGTGTAAGAAAAAAAATGCGGTTAGAGCTTAAAGATGGAAACGCGAAAACTGCGTTTCAAATTCTTCCCACTCTGAAGGCTGAATAAAAAAAAGATCGTTTACAGACCCCCGAAACGCCGGCTTCGTATGGATGATAGGCTGGTTGGGCAAAAAATTTGTGCGTTTAGGCCAGGGTTTGGCTTCGTGTGGACGGGGCCTTAGATGAAGACAATAGTTTTGCTAACTCTGAAAGTTCAACTGGATCAAAGCAGTCTAAACCTGGTTCAGTTTCCATAAATACCTCAGATGCTGCCCCACCCTCCAGAGACAAACCAATTGTGGATAGAGGAGTGATAATGATCCTATTTTTAATAAGATCAATCTTATTTATAAAGAATCCAATAAAATCATTACTGCTAAGAGCAGGTGGAATGGACGGTTCAACTAAGCAATGGTTCTGGGTGAGTTTGGCAACTGTATTAAAAAGATATTCTGTATTAAAATGATATTCTTATTCTCCTCTATTAAGGAGGATAAATATGCTGCTCTTGCTTTACAATGGGTCCTCATATACAGCAGTAAACTACAGACTAGGTAGGATTCCCGTAGTCCTGTGGAGCGATATATTTCCTCTCCAGTTTCAAGTGTGCAGATCTGCATTAAACCAAGGAGCAAGCTTTCTATTTTTAACATTTTTCATTTTCAAAGGAGCTGCATTGTCTAAGGCAGAGAACTAGCAACCCCACCAATAAAACCATCAACCTCTGAAGGGGAATAAACTAAGCTTTTGCACTCTGCAGCACTGCTCAGCGACACAGAGGAGAGAGAAAGTGAAACAGATTCTTTAAAATGTATGAGTGCACTATCTGATAATGATCTGCTAAAATTGAACTTTGTTCTGGGGAGGAGAACTCTGTTAAAGTAATCCTGAAGGTTATTAGAAAGTGGTCAGAGAGAACAGGGTTGTGAGGAAATACTGTTATTTCTTCACATTCTATGCAATATGTCAGCACAAGATCCAAAGTATGAAGATGAGAATGTCTGGGACTATTCACATTTTGAACAAAGCCAATAGTGTCTAAGATTGGATTAAATGCTGCTCTTAAGCTATCGCCGTCAATGTCAGCATGGATGTTAAAATCTATACTCACCCTGTCAGTGTTGGGATCTGGAGCTGTACCACCTTCCTCCAGCAGAGTGCGCCGTGGGTCTCCTGGAGCTGGAGTCTTCCAGCACACCTGAGACGCATCTACTCATCAAGAGACCTGCCCTTTATAACCAGCTGCCAGACCTTGCTTCGACGCCGCAGTGTTTACCTAGTTTGGAAACCTGTCTCTAAACCTGAAGCTCTGGATGAGCTTAACCTGCCGAGATTGCCCTCGTGAGCCAAACCTGAAGATTCCTGCGTGGATTCCCCTGCTGCTCTTAGTTAAGAGCTGGAAACTCTGATCAAGGTCTGTCATTAAAGTCAGAAGCAAGACGCTGCAGCTGCTCTTGGACTCTGCTGAACAAACAGTCTCTGGACCCAACGGTTCCCTCTCTCTCAAAGAGAAGCCCGGACTCTGTCAAGGTATACTCTTGAACTATCAAAGACTCATAACTCATCAGCCAGCTTCCTAATCAAACTATCATCTCTGCAGACTTCAGTGAACCAGCCCGGACCAGTTCCTGATCCAGTTCATGATCTTGTGTTTGTGTATAACTCAATAAACTCTGTTAAACTTTTACCCAGCCTCCGTTGTGTTCTGCATGTGGGCTAAGAATCTAAGACCCATCATGACAGAACACTGCGGCCAAGCACAAAGCCCAGCAGATCACCTCCGTCGGAGGCTTGAGGAACAAGGCGCTCAGATCCATGGACATGCGTAAACCCTCCGTGAGTTGCATACCAAAATTGAACACCAGAATCAAATATTTCAAACATATGCCAGCTACATGGGCAATGCTAACGCCACGCCAGCGGTACGTCCAGTTCCGGATTCACTTCCACCTCCAAGGTCACCAGTAGTGACGTCATTTCCTGAGTTCCGTCCCAGTCTCCCTGAAAAGTTCTCAGGTAACCAGAAGGATTGTAAGGGATTTTTGTTCCAATGTCGACTACTTTTTGAACATTCTCCTGGCAGTTTTCTGAATGATAGAAAGAAGATTTCATTTATTTTGTCCCAACTCACTGGACGAGCCCTTGAATGGGCGGAGGCAAGGTTCTCCTCTGAGTCCAGTTTCAGGTGTACTTTTTCTGAGTTTATTTCAGAATTTTCCCAGGTATTTAACCATGACTCTGATCAAACTATTGACTCCCGAGCTCTGCTGAATTTAAAGCAGGAAAATTCCACAGTGGCTGAGTTTTCCATCGACTTCCGGGTCAAAGCCGCAGCCTCTGGGTGGAACGAATGTGGACTTAAAAGTGCTTATTTTAAGGATGAACTAGCCACGATCGACGAACCAACTAGTTTAGAGGATTTAATCCGCTTAACCATCAGGTTGGATAACAGACTCCGAACTAGAAACAGCACTAGACAAAGAAGTCTAAATTTTTCTGTGCCTGCCCCTGCATTAAATAATGCTTCTGTTTTTTCTGGATCCACAGAACCCGTTTCCAAGCAAAGATCAAAAAACCCGACTTATTCTTTTCCTGTCAAAGTCTCGAACTCAGATGGAGCGGAAGTCGAACCCATGCAGATTGGACACACAAGGCTAACTCCTGAGGAAAGACAACGACGTTTCAGGGGCAATCTGTGTCTATACTTTGGTGAGACTGGCCATTTCATACCTTCATGCCTGGCTAAGTCAAAAGCCAGGGCCCGTCAGAGGAATTGAGGAGTCTGACGGGCCATTTGAAAACTGAAAAGGCTCCTCATTTGATGCTACCTGCTACACTTTTTTTTCTTTATCTCACCTTGTCTGCTTTCATTGACTCTGGATGTGAGCGTAATCTCATTGATTCTAACCTGGTTCAGCAATTACAGATTGAAACAGTTCCATTATCCAAGCCTCTCAGAGTATCCGCTATTGGTGTTAAGAAACTCCAGCAAGTCACTCATCCAACACAACCTCTTGAGCTGTTGATCTCCGGAAATCATCGTGAGACATTAACTTTTTTTGTTTTTTCTACTGCATGTTCCCCCTTGGTGCTTGGATTCGAGTGGCTGGAACGACATAATCCCCATATCAACTGGGCTGAACGCCACATTAAGTCCTGGTCCACTCCCTGTCATGAGACATGTCTTCGTTCTGCAGCTCCTCCTGTTCAGTTTCCTAGAGGTAGGCGGGAGATGGACTCTCCTGACCTTACTTCTGTTCCTTCCGAGTATCATGATCTGGCTCCTGTCTTCAGTAAGGTCACTGCTACGTCTCTTCCACCTCACAGACCATATGACTGTGCCATTGAATTATTACCAGGAGCTCCCCTGCCCAGCAGTAAACTTTATAACATCTCTAAGCCTGAACGTGAGACCATGGAAAAGTATATTAACGAGTCTCTGGCTGCTGGGATAATCTGTCCATCTTCTTCTCCTCTTGGTGCTGGTTTCTTTTTTGTGGGCAAAAAGGATGGTTCCCTATGACCCTGTATAGATTACAGAGGCCTTAACCAGATAACCGTCAAAAATGAATACCCACTTCCATTACTAGCATCAGCATTTGAACCTGTTCAGGGGGCAACAGTCTTCACCAAGCTCGATTTAAGAAATGCTTATCACCTTCTTAGGATAAGAGAAGGAGACGAATGGAAGACAGCCTTTAAGATCCCTTTAGGCCAGTTTGAGTATTTGGCCATGCCTTTTGGTCTCACAAACGCTCCTGCATGTTTTCAAGCTCTCGTCAATGATGTCCTCAGAGATTTTTTGAACATTTTCGTGTTTGTGTACATAGACGACATTTTGATCTACTCCAAGAACCTTTCTGAGCATAAGAAACATGTCCGCCTGGTCCTTCAAAGACTGTTGGAAAATAAGCTCTTTGTAAAGGCTGAAAAATGTGAGTTTCACCAACCATCTGTCACCTTTTTAGGGTTTGTGCTCGAGGGCGGGCAGGTTAAGCCTTCCGAAGACAAGATAAGGGCAGTTCTGGACTGGCCGACACCTGAAAACCGCAAACAGCTTCAGAGATTCCTTGGTTTTGCGAACTTCTACAGACGCTTCATAAGGAACTACAGTCAAACAGCTCTACCTCTCACAACCCTGACTTCGGTAAAAAAGACTTTTCAATGGACACCTGAAGCTCAAAACACTTTTGAGAAATTAAAAACCCTGTTTTCTAGAGCTCCCATTTTGATCCAGCCAGATCCTTCTAAGCAGTTTATCCTCGAGGTGGATGCCTCTGTCTCCGGCGTTGGTGCAGTTTTGTCCCAACAATTCAACTCAGACCAAAAGATTCACCCCTGTGCCTTTTTTTTCCGTAGACTCTCACCGGCAGAGCAAAACTATGATGTTGGGGACCGAGAAATCCTAGCCATCAAACTAGCCTTGGAGGAGTGGAGACACTGGCTCGAGGGGGCCGAACATCCAGTTTTGGTCTGGACCGATCATAAGAACCTGGCTTATCTCCAATCCGCCAAACAAGCTAACCCACGTCACTCCAGATGGTCTTTGTTTTTCTCCCGTTTCAATCTCATAATCTCTTACAGACCTGGTTCCAAGAACATCAAACCCGATTCTCTCTCTCATCTTTACTCTGCTGATCAACCTGAGACGCCCGAGCCTGTTCTTCCTGCCTCCTGTACTGTTGGAGTGGTTTCCTGGGAGATCACTGATCTCATCAACTCTGCCCTAGCCTCTGAACCTGACCCAGGTAACGGTTCTCCAAATAAAACCTATGTCCCTTCTTCTGTCAGATCTCGTTTGATCCAGTGGATGCATACAGCTAAGTTTTCCGCCCACCCGGGAGTGAGCCGAACGATTGCCCTGATTTCAAGACGTTTCTGGTGGCCATCCTTACACAAGGACATAAAGGAGTACGTGTTGGCATGTTCCATCTGCGCCAGAAACAAAACTTCTCACCAACCACCTTCAGGCCTGTTGCATCCTCTACCTGTTCCTACCCGTCCCTGGTCTCACATTGCCGTCGATTTTGTCACTGGTCTCCCAATTTCCAGAGGTATGTCTACCATTTTAACCATCGTCGACCGTTTTTCCAAGTCTTGTCATTTAATTCCCCTCATAAAACTTCCCACGGCTTTCCAGACGGCACAGCTTCTGGTGAAGCATGTTTTCCGGCTCCATGGCATCCCACAGGAAATTCTCTCTGACCGCGGTCCACAGTTCATCTCCCAAGTCTGGAAAGTCTTCTGTTCTGCATTGAACTGTAAGTCTTCACTCACCTCTGGTTATAAGTCTAACGGGCAGACGGAGAGGATGAACCATCAACTTGAGTCCACTCTCCGCTGCCTGACCTCAAACAACCCCACTGACTGGAGTCATTACCTGACCTGGATCGAATACGCCCACAACTCACTCAAGTCAGCTTCCACCGGTTTATCCCCGTTTCAGGTTAGTCTCGGTTATCAGCCTCCACTTTTCCAGCAGATGAGAGAGAGATCTCGGTCCGTTCAGTCCATCAACACATCCGTCGTTGTCAGAGGGTCTGGAAGGACACCATTGCCACCCTCAACCGTTCTTCTGTTTCCACTAAACGCTTCGCTGACTCCAAGAGATGTCCAGCCCCTGACTACTCCATAGGCCAAGAGGTATGGCTTTCCACGCGAGACATTCCCCTCAAGGGGATGTCTCGAAAACTGTCCCCCCGATTCATTGGTCCCTACAAGGTTGCCCAGATCATTAACCCCTCTGCTGTACGTCTACACCTTCCTCTGAGTCTCCGTATCCATCCCACGTTTCATGTCTCCCAGATTAAGCCAGTTGTCTCTAGCCCCCTGAGCCCTCCATCCGACTCCCCTCCACCCGCCCTGGACATCGATGGACATCCTGCCTTCACCGTCCGCCGGATCATGGACTCCCGTCGGCGAGGTCGCGGTTGGCAGTACCTCGTCGATTGGGAGGGCTACGGTCCGGAGGACCGCACATGGGTGCCTGGCTCTTACATCCTCGATCCTTGCGCCGTGGGTCTCCTGGAGCTGGAGTCTTCCAGCACACCTGAGACGCATCTACTCATCAAGAGACCTGCCCTTTATAACCAGCTGCCAGACCTTGCTTCGACGCCGCAGTGTTGACCTAGTTTGGAAACCTGTCTCTAAACCTGAAGCTCTGGATGAGCTTAACCTGCCGAGATTGCCCTCGTGAGTCAAACCTGAAGATTCCTGCATGGATTCCCCTGCTGCTCTTAGTTAAGAGCTGGAAACTATGATCAAGGTCTGTCATTAAAGTCAGAAGCAAGATGCTGCAGCTGCTCTTGGACTCTGCTGAACAGTCTCTGGACCCAACGGTTCCCTCTCTCTCAAAGAGAAGCCCGTACTCTGTCAAGGTATACTCTTAAACTATCAAAGACTCATAACTCATCAGCCAGCTTCCTAATCAAACTATCATCTCTGCAGACTTCAGTGAACCAGCCCGGACCAGTTCCTGATCCAGTTCATGATCTTGTGTTTGTGTATAACTCAATAAACTCTGTTAAACTTTTACCCAGCATCCGTTGTGTTCTGCATGTGGGCTAAGAATCTAAGACCCATCATGACAGTCAGTATTTAATACTAAATCAGAAAGGAATTCTGAAAACTCATCTAAAAATTCAGAGTAAGGACCTGGCGGACGATACAAAGTTACAAAAAGAAGAGGTTTTCTTGCTTTGCAATTTGGATGAGGGAAATTAAGGGTTAAATGTTCAAAAGAGTTGTTAGTATTAACTGCCTTTGGAGTAATCAGTAAGTCAGACTGAAAGATTATCACAAATCAAGTCATTAACTAGCAGACTTTTAGAGGAAAGAGATCTTATATTAAACAGACCAGATTTAATCGTTCTAACTTTTTCCCCAATTGGAGTTATTTTAATTTTAATTAGATTATCATAAATTACTCCTTATGAAATATCTGCTAATTTATTAGGTTTTGGTCGTGGGCAAGACACTGTCTGGATGGAGTAAAGAGTGGGTAACAGTAGAGAAGCTATAGAGATGTGTGTTAAACTACAACTCTGCTTCCTGGTCTGTACCCTGGGTGGTCAGGGTTTTGGAGGACTAATAAATGTGGCCAGATTCCTAGAAAGAAAAGCTGCACCATCCAAAGTGGGATGGATGCTGTCTGTGAATCAGACCAGGCTTTCCCCAAAAGGATTGCCAATTACTAATGTAGCCCACATTGTTTTCAGGACACCATCTAGACAACCAGCGGTTGAATGATGACATGCGGCTAAACATGTCATCACTGGTCAGCAGTGTTGGGCACGTTACTTTGCAAAAGTAATTAGTTATAGTTACTAGTTACTTGTCCCAAAAAGTAACTGAGTTACTAACTGAGTTACTCCACAGTAAAAGTAACTAGTTACTAGTAAAAGTAACTATTGGGTTACTTTTGCATTTCTGGCCCCCGTAACCCTCACCACCCAGCCCCCACTTTCTCGCCGTGTGCTTCAAAAGCCAGCTGAATAGAGCGGGCGACAAAGACAAGAACCTGCAGAGAGTTTTGCATTTATTGCAACTCAACGTAAATGACATCAGGGGGGAACGCGATGTGAAGTTTTTTAACAGGGCATTCAGATCTGGTGAGTATATGAAATTAATAACTGGGGATGTCTAATTCTGAAATCCTGTGTGTTTGGGCTGTTATAGATACTGCAACATCTATCTATCCATCTATCTAGATGTATACTCTGTGTGTGACATAAAATATGGATCTCCATCCCTGCCGCAAAGGCCATCAAATAATGTTTAAAATAAAAAATACAGTAGGTTGAAAAGGCAGAGTATCCATCCATCCATCCATCCATCCATCCATCCATCCATCCATCCATCCATCCATCCATCCATCCATCCATCCATCCATCCATCCATCCATCCAGATTTCTCCCTTTCTCCATATAGGCTATCATTTGAACATTCACGCTCTCCATAGTTCTCCTGTGGCGTGAGCACAGGGCGACTGTTGCGTGCCTTTAGCGAGCATGCGCGTTTCCTGTTGCTTGCGCGTTGAATCGTGCTGTGCGGAGATGCAGGGGAAACCGTATCTGATGGGGAAACGCAGCTCGACATAACACTGGTATTTCCATTTGGATAACACTGTTTTGCTGCTGGAGTCATCCTCACTCTCCATCTCTCTGTGTGTGCTGTACGTTAACACCCACCATCGGAAACACCCACATACCCAACTGACAGACGGAATCTCACTATACATCAGCCATTCTCATCCTCCCCTCTCTCATGAGAAGGTGCGGAGGAGTCCTATCATGAAAAAAAAGGTTCATTGTGTGACCTGAGTAACGCGCAGTAACGGGGTGTTTGCAATGGTAACTGCGTTATAGTTACAGTCAAAGTAATTAGTTTGATTACTTATTTCTAAAACAAGGTACACTGCATGAAAAGTTGGATTTTCGTCAATATGCGGCACTGTAGATTGTCGTGGAAGTTCAGGTTAACGGCAGTTTACGGTCATTTGCAGGCATCGCCGAAAACTCCCATAAATTGTCAGAAACTGACGTGGGCTTTCTTAGGCAGTGTTCCCTCCATGCCTCCCCCCCATGGAATTCTAGGGGAGGCTTTAACATGTAAATGAACATGCTGTGAGCTATACAAATGCAAATCAGGGTTGCAGGGGGAGTTTTACCCCAAGTGACATTTTTCTAAAAGGTAAGAAAATCTCTGATACAAAGAGATCAGGCTCAGTATAGACTCTTACATTTTAGCTTGAATTGATTTATTTAATTAAAGTATAGAGACCAAAACAGATCTTTAGCTGACAGTGCAATACATTTAGAGCAGTAATTATAAAAGAAAAATTGCATTTAAGATAAAAAATAAAATGTCGTCTGTCAATATGCTCAATTCACAATTACTTAAGTGGAAAGGTTTCAAGAAATGAGTCTGAGATAAATCACTTTATAATGTAGTGGTACCGAGTGATCCAAATTGGTAACTGCACTTTAAAACTGCAAATTTAATGTAAGGTTGCAATAATTTCCCTGGAAAGTTACCTTGAAGGCACACAGGCCCGCTAAAGAGGAGGCTTGAGACAATCTCACCAGATTCAATAATTTTATTACGGTATTAGACAAAGCTATTAAAACCACTCACACATTAAAATAACAGTCACAGCTCAACTCCAGGTTGGCAGTGTAAATCAGGGTAGTGACCTATAAAAGAACACAGCAAAAAAACAAAACAAAAAGAAAATTGTGCACAAACCAAAAGGAGTACCACCACCCAGAAGGTCCACCACCAACACCAGGAGCTGGCCGTTTTTGTCAAAATAAAAAGACAGTCAAATCACACATTTCATATTAAAAAAACGTTCAGTTCACAAAATCAAGCAGCAGTAGTTTCAATAAGGTCAGTTTGGGGATGAACCCCCACGCCGCAGCAGACACTGCACAAAGATTCACCAAAAGAATCTGTACACGCCAGTCACAGACCGGCCCGAATCAGTCACACCGGACGAGAGACAGGAAGCAGCTTCACGCTGACCAGGACGGCGGGCATGGAGCCGACAGCCAGAGTAACAGGCAGCCGGTGACGGATGCCTACAGGCGGACTGCCGGCCGGAAACAGCAGACGAAACAGCCGGCCAAGGACAAACAGCAGCGTCACTGAGCTCTATGTAGTGCCTCTGGCAAGGAGAAGAATCAGGCAGCTTGTATGGGACACCACAAGAAGGCTTGATCAGCGTTTAGTTTAAAGCGCATCATTCAAGCGCGCATCCGTATACAGCTGGCGTGCTGCGCCAGCAAACACCGAGGTCTGAACCGGAAGGACAACATCATGACCAGGTGAGGGAGGGCCCTTTATATACAGACAGCGCCACGACCAATTGGATCGGCACTTGTATGGTGCGTTCAAAGCCCGCAGGGCATACTGCCACAATAACATGGCGCATTATCCTGCTGGCAGTAGCCATCAGAAGATTGGTACACTGCGGTCATAAGGACATAAGGTCAGCAACAATGCTGAGGTAGGCTGCCTCATTTATTTGATGCTAAATTGGTATTAAGTGGCCCAAAGTGTGGCAATAAATATCCCCCAAATAGATGGTAGAAATAGATCAGGCTCAGTATGACCTAATTATAGACTCTTACATTTTAGTTTGAATTGATTTATTTAATTAAAGTACGCTAGAAATACTGTGTATGCCATTAGCAATGGCAAATGTTATGTAAAAAATATACAAAATAATTTATTTCAAAAATTAGTTTTAATCAGAATCAGTTGGTAAAATGTGAATCAGAATCAGCAAGGTAAAATGTGCATTCCTTGCACAGTGCTCCTTGGGATTTTTAAAGCTTAGGAAATCTTTTTGTTTCCAAATCCAGCTTTAAACTTCTCCACAACAGTGTCTCGGACCTGTCTGATGTTGTTTTTCCTTGTTCTTCATGATGCTCTCTGCACTTTAAACAGACCTCTGAGGCGATCACAAAGCAGGTGCATTTATCGGGAGACTTGATTACACACAGGTGGATTCTATTTAGTATCATTTAGGTCGACATTGGATCATTCAGAGATCCTCGCTGAACTTCTGGGGAGAGTTTGCTGCACTGAAAGTAAAAGGGGCCGATTCATTTTGCACACCCCACTCTTCAGTTTTTTATTTGTTAAAAAAGTTAAAAATATCCAATATATTTAATTACACTTCATGATTGGGTAAAACTAGCTGTTGATTCTTCACTAAAAAATGTTTATGTTTGATGCCTGAAATGTGGCAAGAGTTTGAGATTTTCAAGAGAGCAGATTATTTTTGCAGGGCAAACTGTAACTGGGCTGATATCTAAGGAGAGCTCTGACAGGGTTTCACTTGCCAATAATGACATTTATAACATAAGTTTTAGTGGTTGTAGAAGTAATAGAAAACACAGATCTGGGAACTGGAATTCTAGCAGCACTCCTACATTATTCTCTACATTTTCTCTCTGTGTTTCTTTCACAGTAAATGGTATCGGCATCTCAGATATGTTAGATTTGTTTACCAAGCTTTCCTGTCTGACGCTTCAAAACAATCTACCATCAACAGCATTGTGTTGTAGAAGCTTTTATGCAAGAGCCTTTTTTTTGGGAGTTTTTACAGCACATTTTGGAGTTTTTACGGCACTAGTGTCTCGTTTTTTTGGCAGTAGGCTGGCAGGAAAGGGGGTCGGAGAGAGGGAGAGACATGCGGCCAAGGATTCAAACCCGGGTCATCCATGTCGAGGACTAAGGAATCTTTCTGTACATGGGTTTTGTACGATAAACACTGGGCAACCAAAGCACGCCCTTATGCAACAAACTTTTAAACAGTTTTCCCAACATTTATGGAGAACAGCAAAGTTGCTCTTTTGTAGTTTTTATTATTTTCACCTATAAACATAGAAAAAGTCAGCAGCCTTTTGAAATGTTCTGTAGTATGGTATAAATCAAGATTCTCCAGAACATATCTCCAAAGCCTGCTATTTTCTGTAACACAAGTTGTGCTACCCACAGTAATTGCTGATAAAAAGTCTAAAGACTGTTTTAGAATTTCAATGTTTCTTTATGCTATTACTAGTTTTAAATCTGTGGTAAACCATTGTTTTACAGCAACTCCTCTCTCACATATACAATACTGCATCTTCTAATATGTGTTACATTCTATGTCTCATTTTTTTTAAGTTATAATGTCACCAACTGCTGTATATCTTTGTTTGATGTTTGAATTACTCTGTATTGTTACACGGAATTGCCAATAAAGCAAAAAAACAAAAAAAAACATGATAGACGCAGCTGTTCTCGCGAGTTCTTCCATATAACAATGACCTCGTATGTCATTGGAGGAGCTATACTCAGAAGAACTTTATCTCCAGTTCCTTTGTTTGGATTTTGCTGGTACGTGATCAATGGCTGGCGTTCAACTCGCCTTCGCCTGCGATGGCGACACTGCAGTCGATGGCGACACTGCAGTTGAACAACTGTGCGGGAGAGACGAACTCAAAGAAGACAAGGTAGCGGTAAATATATGTTCAATTACTGCTAGCTAAGCTAAAAGCTAAAGCTACGGCTAATAGTAGCCTTGCATGAACAAGCTTTATTAAAGTGTATTTTTTTGTGATTCACAGAAAGCAGTACGCCGTCTTCACAACTCAGAGACAAATTGCAGGCGCTATGAACCGGAGCAAGGGTAAGAGTTAAAGAATATGCTTTCATTCTGCGGTAAAAGGAAATAGATACGGATGGATACCGATCATAACTGTACATTTTGTTTTCACAGACTATTCTCGCCTCATAATGAGGCGGTGACCTCCTATTATTCATACCACTCTCATTGAATTGTTTTCCAGCTGCCTGTAAGACGTATTATGAGACGGTACACAGGAGCTTTAGATATACGCAACCAGATAACATGTTACGCGCGGAAGCTGCCAAGCATTCAGAAAAGAAAGAGGGTAAGACTTTATTTGGTGACTATTTTTCAGGTGCATTGATAGATGTGTTGTGTCCATACGCAGTGCATCCCATCGCATAGTGCTGATTCATTTATTTATTTATTTTTTACAGCTGCTGGAATCGAGGCAGAGTGTGCTAGCTGATGAGGAAGTGGAACTCTGGAATGGCCGCCGCCATTTCGTAGGCCGGATCTCTCTGAACTCTGTGTTAAGCTGCAGTCCTGGTTAGAAGTGATGCCGAAGTACAGGGCCATGCACAGTAGGCGTCTGCACATCGGACCTGCCTCGGAGGAAATGCTGCCAGTTACCTCCAACTCTGAGGAGGCAAACAGACAGTTCATGGAGTTGTAATTTTTGGAAACGCATGTGTGGGCAGATCCTCGCGTTGTATATAGTTGTGTTTGTTTTAATAAAGCTCTTTCTTTGCATAAACAGCTTCCTGGCAAATGTTCATTTCCTGTATAAATTCATTCATGTCCTTGATGGTAGCCTAATATTTGTGTAGTAGTGTAGGATAACATAAATACACAGCATATGAATAAATAAATATAAGTGTGGCAACCACGGAGGGGTGGTTAGATTTTCTCTTTTTTTTATGAAATCCAAATGCTAGATATTAAAGTTAATGTGGGATACCGACAACGCCACCTGGAATAACTCCAGGAAAATAGAATAGTAAGGACACAGGTAAGTTCTACTGGAAATGAGACAAGATTCAAATAATTTTACAAAAGTTTATTAACTTCGATATTCTTCCTTTGTTTAAAATAGTCACAATAATCTGCAATTAGATGGTTAAAACAGTGAATGCATTTTTAATGAAATTAATTGTAAAATATTTCAATTTTAAAAGGAACCTGAGGCTTACCAGTGGGAGGGGGAAGTGGTGAGAAAAGGGGCAGCATCCAGTGAAAAAAAGGATCACCCTGGACACTACAAAAACACAGCAAACAAAAAAAAAGAAAAGTGCTCCCACAAAACAAACAAAACAAGACACCGCCACCAGGGGTCACCGCCACCACCACAGAAGCCTCAGTCCATAAAAGAAAGACAAAAAAAATAAAACAATGAGTAAAACAGTGGCACGACAACACTACAATATTGCACTTTTATCCAGATGGAGTGCCATCTATGCTCCCGACATCAGGGGAAAGTCCAAATAGATCTCTCAAAACAGTTCCTTTTAGGCAAAACAGCAGCGAGTGTGAAATCCAGTATAATGATAATTAAGACTCATCAGGAGGCTAAAACAAAATAAAGCAAACCATCAATACAACTGCTGATGAAACTATTATGCATGATAGCCACTTACCTGTTGCATTACCAGGCTGCCAAATAAACGGTTTCACAATTCCGCCTATGCAGCGCAGCTGTAACAAAATGCTGTGTAAAGGCTTTGTTTATATGGGGTGGATGTTATCTAGCCACGCTAGCCCTTACCTTCCCAGCACCAAGTAAACAAACGAACAGATCAGTCCGGGTTATGGAGGAGCAGCAAAAGAGGCTAAACGGAGCAGACCATTTTGAATTAATAACTAAGATAAACACTGACAAACAAAGAAACAGCCACGCTTACCCAGCACAGTTCAGCAGACAAAGGAACCAAAATGATACGACGTCATGATGCAAGCAGCTTCATGGCAGATGGGACCTGCTTATATGCAGCAGCCGAAATTAATCTTAAAGTGGCAGTGTACCATTTATGCTGCTACATATGAATGAATAAATATATAAATAAATAAATATATATTTATATATATAAAAATATATGTATATATATATGTATATATATATATATATATATATATATATATAAATATATATATATATATATATATATATATATATATATATATATATATATATATATATATATATATTTATGTAAATATATGTAAATATATATATATGCCAACCAATCACGAGCGATTTTACTTGTTTAGAAAGAAGTGATTCCGTCCAATACTCAGTAAGAAAATTAAAGCCTGGCGTGGCCACGTGTGGTTTTGCTGCCAATCACGAGCGATTTTACTTGTTTGAGAATAGTGGTTTCAGCCAATACTGAGTAGGTTATTCAAGCCAGACCTGGCCAGCCGCGCGGGTTCGCTGCATTCATATGCTAATTAGGGCCATTAGTACAGCTGATCGCTCTCCACATACGTCAGAGTCCGTTTCCGACAATTTGTGGCACTGAGAAACGGCGACAAGCGCGGGTTGCAAATTGTCTGAAACTGATCTCAGGGAGATCTGCGGGAGTGTACGGGGACGAAAATCATTTCATGCAGTGGTAACGGCGTTAGTAACGTTAGTAACGTGTTAGTAACGCCGTTACAGAGGAGGGATTCATGACTGCGGAAAGAAGCACCTTGGTTACCTGTCTGTGACTGTGAAACTGAAACCCTGAAAAGCGGTTCTGCAGGAGGAAGTGGTTGCACTTGGGGTTTCCCTGGCTCGTTTGAACATTGGGCCCACAGGTGTCCCTGGTTGCAGTCGATGAGTGGGGCCAGTCTGTCTAGGTGGTCATGGCCCACAAGAAAGGGTTCTGTATCTAATGTGCACAAGTAGATAGGATGGATTAGAGTCAGGTCTCGGAAGTTAACATCTAACAAAACCCGCTTGGCGATGCAAGACTTATGTAGAGTGTAGCTGGTGATACCTACATTGCAGGTCTCCACCTGGAATGCTTTTCCAAGGGTGCTCATGGCCCTCATCACCTTTTCAAAAAGCCTAGTGCACATTATGCTTATTTTTGAACCTGTGTCCAGAAGAGCATCAGCTGTGATGCACCCGCCTATTACGGCAGAACCTATTGCGGCAGAACAATAGACGCGACGTGCGTTTTTGGTTGGATGGAGCTCACCCAAGAACCTCAAGAACGGTGTTTTGGGTGTTGGGGTTTCGGATGATTCACTCAGTTCAAGTGGCTTTGTTCCCCACTCGACCCGGTAGACCCGTTTTGCGGATGGGTCCGGATCCACGCCTAGTCATGCGGACGGAGGTTTTGGATCTGTTTTGTTTTGGGTATTGGTGGAGTTTGATGGCGGCTGGGGCGAGTTGGTCATCTGTTGTGCTGTTTCTGTCAGCAACCTGCGTATGGTGGCCTCCATCTCCCTCATCATCTTTCATTGTCCTTTCTCATCTGCATCTTTAGATCTTACCTTCTTTTCATGGTTTTGTCAGACTTCGTTCTGTCTGACTTAAACTTCACATGGGGCTTCTTACCTTCTTCTCCATCCCAACTCCATCTTTTTCATTCTACCTTTCTTATCCTGTGCGTTGAACTTCTGCCGTCCTTTGGAATCGTTCCTGGGTTTGGTGTCAGAGGAGGGTATTTCTCGTGCCTCCAGTTCTAGATCCCTACCTGCTTCGGTCCGAACCTGTAAAACCCTATTGTTTCGGTCAGTTTCCTTGTTGACCCGAGCACGTGTTTCCCATGCCCTCTGAGCATATTTCTTTATTTCTTGCATGGCAAGGGTTCCGGTCCGATAGTACATGGTAACATCGTATTTTATGCTTTCATGAAGATTGTGAAGGAACTTATATTTTAGTTTGTGGTTTTCCTCCTGTCCAGGTGCATTTCATCCCTGAAAATATGCAGCTCGTAAACGACGGTAAAAGTCCCTCAGTGGTTTATTTCTTTTCTGAACATCGCGGAGCCTAGGTCAGTATGTACCGAGTATTCCTCTCTATGTGCTTGACAAAGAGAGGAATAGCGATGAATGTTGGAACTGTAACTGTAAAGTCATATGTTTACATCACTTTTTTTCATCACAGTGTTTTTATCACTGCTGCTGACCTTATCAAGGCTGCATTTTAAAAAATGAGAAAGTCTAGAGAGCTGTAATTAACAAAATGTCTTTTTTTTATACATTTGTGTGTTCAAAATAAAATCTGTCTAAGTCATATTTATCAGCCATCCCATTCCCTTTGATTCCAAGAAGGAATCTATATAAAATAAACTATTAATCCCATTAATTCTGGAAAACTGATGAATTCCTAATTAGATATCAGGTCCGCTGTCTGAATTATCGTATTTAAATGAATATAACGATGAACTAGAATCAGGACAATCTAAACTTCTGACTGGATGGATTTCTACAATCTATTCTACTGTCAATATAATCACAAACATTTCTCCTCTGTTCACTAAAACTCCATCACTGATTCTTTGACCTGATTTAAAATTAAATTCTGGAACTACAAACTAAACGCTTTTCCTGTTATTGAATCTTTTGAAGCATCAAATATCAATAATATAAACATATACATAATATAATGATATAAACATATATATAAATAAATATCCATAATATTTATTATCTGAATATTGCTGCAGCATAACTGAATCAGAAATATCCTCCTTGTTTTTCCGTTTAAACAGCAAAGTTAGATCCACATCTGTAAGCAGATCCTCTGATTTTTCAAAATAAAATCGAGGGTGACCCGGATGTAGATTTAGCTGCGCATGCGCAATGAGCTGCTGGTAGGGATCGGGTAGCATTAGCAGCATTAGCTTAGCTTATGTGTGAAGTCATTGTAGAGAGGCTGATAATCTGGGAGTGTTTGCAGTGAGAATGTCTTCAGTCCAGCTTCAAGGAGACTTTATCACCGAGCAACTAACTCCTGCTGAAGAAACATTCACGGAGTTTAAAGGGAGTTTGGTCAATTCGGAGGAAAAGATGGACGATCAACATCTACTGCTGGATTTCACCAGGATCCCCCAGATCATCTTACACCGGATAGGTAGGAAACACCTGATAGAAACAATTCCCTGATGATGCACACTGTGGATTTTAGCCTCATCTGACTGGAAAACTGCTTAGAGGAGATCAACGTGCTAAGCTAAAGCTAACCTCCGGTTGATAGTGAGTTCACGATGTTGTGCTAAAAAATCTGTGGCGAAGTTAGTTTCAAGTTGGATATTCGATATTATTAGTTATTTAGTTCAAATTGAGTATTTTTCGTTAATAGCTCCCAGGTCATGTGACCTGTTGACCCAAAATTCAAATTAGTCTAATTAAAATAACCTAGGTGAACTAAAGAGCAAAAAGAAAGAGTGACATATTCCTTTTTTTCTTCCCCCTTTTCCTCCCCATTTATATCTACCTCATTATTAAGAATCTGCAGAGTATTTTATATGTGTGTTTTGCATTAATTAAATTGCTGGCCTTTTTCACTTAAAGCAGCGGTCTGTGGTGTTATCATTCTGCTCCCCACTCCTTAGAGCCTAGAACTGGTCCAGTGGCGCAGTTAGTGGTGTGATACCGGTGCTACATACAGGCAGACGAGCTCTAAACCTGTCCCTACGCCAGAGGATGAAATGTAGCACATACAGTTAGTCACAGTATGAGAAACAGGACAGCAATGAAAAACAGGCCCATCCCCAACATCAAAGGTGTTGATGGCAGAAGCACAGCTGATATTTCTCTCTAGGATGGAGTCACAGCCAAACAGGAACAGACCACATGAAGCTATTATGATGAACTGGAGTTATAGTTAATTATTTAACCTATTCAAAATCGGAGGTCAAATCAATTTAGTCTTCTTAGTTGAATAATTGTAGCTTTAATTTGCTTACTTACCAGGTTTTGTGGTTTCACCTTTGGAGGGGACCGGCTGTTAAAATCCAGGTATCCACACCAATCTAGTGACCTAGGCTAGGTTATCAGCAGAGCTATTAATCATCAATAAGATAACATTTTTATCTCTGTTTATTTGCACTATTACCAAAGGGGGGTGGATCCTCTACGAGGGCGCACGCAGTCCGGGTCCAGCTGCGCCAGTCTTCTCCAACACAGGATCCCCGCTCGGAAAAGTTTAATCACTTTGATGCTACAGCAGAGGGCTTGATGTGCTTTTAGGTCGAGGAAGATTTACTTACGGAGACTATCAAACAAGGGCTTCCATTTGCCGATAGGCCGATGTCCGTAGCGAGCTCCTCAAAGGAGGGGACTCCACTCAGCAGTCAGCTCCAGAGGTTTCTGTCTCCCCAGTTAGCGTGGCCGCTATGCACGACGAGACACTGCGATCCGTGACTTTTGACGCAGGAAAAACGAAAGCAACTTCCAGTTAGCTTTCTTCTGGCATTTCACGTGAAACGTGGCCTCTCCTTGCAGGCGGTGAACCCAGGGAAAGAGAAAGATTTAACTCACACTCTGAGTTTTAAACCATGAGTGATGTAGGGGCATTTCCTATTGAAGTATCAGCCTCCTCAATCAGCTGATTGGTCCATGCGTGAGCTGGCCGCCTATACGGTGGGCAGTTCCAGAACTTTCCAGAGAATCTTTTGTTCTCTTTGTGAAAAAGGAAAGGGGGATGGTTTTAGATGATTCATCCAATTGATTTAGGCTCTCTTGTGGAAATATATCCTAACATATAAACCTTTTAGCTTTGAAGATTGGGTATCCGTCTCAGTCTTTAAAGCTAACCAAGTTTATTAATCCATCTTGCCACGTGATTCCATCTAGGCATCCAATGGAAATGGGTAACTCGATAGTTCATTTTAGGTGGGTGCTGACTCGGGGAGAGCAGGCGAGTTTATTTCTAGCTAGCTAACTAATGTCATTACAATGTAACCAAACATTGAGAAGTAGACATTTGTTATACATTCACCACATTTCTAGTGTTCTTGGTTCAGTGTTCATTTTTTAAGAAGGGGGAGAAGGGAACGAAAACATGCAAAGAGGAAAGAGGTAAATACAGAATACTAATTGTGATTCATAGCTCATTCTTTCAGGGGTTCTGAATCTGTGGCGCTATGATTCACAGAGCAACAAAGGAGAGGGTCTCGACCTTATTTTGTAATACTTTTATCTTCTGGTATGCTTTGTATGTCATTATGGTAGTAATGATCCACCCGAAGATAAAAAGAATAATCGGAACAGACATTGTGTATGTATTTGGCCAATCATTGTCTCTACGATAACGAAAAAGGGGAGTAGAGATTAACTCAGATGGCGTGAGGCAGAAGCTAGCTAGCTGAGTGCCTGCTGTTAGAAGTTGCTTTTCAATTTCTAAGTCAATGCTGAAATGATATCCCTTGGAGACAACTAGGATTTCAATTATACCTTTCGATATTGAGGTGGTGTTAGACTACATCACCAGTGTGGATCATGGCAACTTGAGTAACTGAGATCAACACTGTTTGATTGAGTAGGTGAATTCTAGTGCCTGTGTTGTGTTGTTCATAGGACAGCAGTGCTTTGGTGCCTGGTGTACTCACTAGCCATTTATTTCCTGCACGCTCTATCATCGTTTCTACTCCTGCATCTTTTAGAGTCATTTTAGCTTGGCAGTTTTGTTCAGGGGATTCACTTCTAAGACCACAGAGGTGGTCTGTGACATCTCTAAGAAATGCTATCTGGGACGTGGGTTTTGTCTTTCCAAAATCCAACGTTTAACACAGACCTAAGTCTATATACATTAGCTCTTTCAATGATTGGGAGATTTAGCATGAATCCGATTTCTAAGTTATCGTGATCTACAAAAATGGGGATGGTGTTGGGATCTGGAGATCTGCCACCTTTCTCCAGCAGAGGGCGCCCCGGGTCTCCTGAGCTGAAGCCACCTTCACACCTACGGCTGATCAACTCATCAGGAGACCAGCTTATAAGCAACGGCTGAAGTTCCCTTCATGGCCAGAGTGTTGAATCAGTTACGGTTAGCAAACCTAAGCCTACCAGTCTGCCTGACTCTCTGACTCTCCTGAAAACTCAAACCAGATCCTGATCAGTCTTTGTCCTCTCTGCTCTTCTAGGAAGATCCTGACTGAAAACCTGGAGCTTCGGAGAAGCTTCCCAGCAGTCCCCTGCCTGCCTGCTCTGAGAAGCCAAACCAGAAGTTACAATCGCCTGAACCTGCCCGCCAGCTCTCTGGGAGAGAGCTTTGATAACCTCAAGTCTGAAGTCAGTTCCTGCCGCTGCTAAGCCCTCTGCCGATCCTCAGTCTCTGGACCCAACCGTTACTTTCCCTCTGACGCTCAGCCTTAAACTCTGGATAGCGAACCCCGTGTGACCAGCCCTGATCTGTTTCTTGCATCTCATCCCTGACTTGTGGTTTCCTCAATAAACTGTTAACTTTTTCCTCTGTCTCCTGGTGTTCTGCATTTGGGCGCGGCCGCCTGTGTGTTTTTCGGGGGTGGTGCGGTCGCATTGGGTGTTGCGGCCCCCCGGCTTGGTGCATGTTTCGGCGCTCTGTGGGGCTGGGGCGTTTCGGTCAGTGCCGTGGGGGGGCCTGTGTTCTTTTCCCGGCCCTACTTCAGGGTGCCGGCTGCCGGCAGAGCCCGCGGCTCGCCTCCGCGGCTCCCCGGGGCGCCAGCATGGCGGTGGCTGGGGGGCTTTTTGGGGGCTGTCTCTCCTCCTCCCTTGGTGGGGGTCTGATTTCCGGGGCTGGCCCCTTCTTGGTGCCTTCGCTCTTGGGGTCCCTTTGGAGGCCTGGGGCTTTGGGTCTCCCTGCGCTGGGGGATGTGCTTCTTCAGCTCTCCACAACCACTATTGAGCATTTTTTCTATGGATAAACTTTACATGCACAAGTGCACCCACACAAACAATTACAGCTGCTTGGCTCCAGGTACTCAGTGATTCACTTCCATACAGAAAGTCTACATTCATATCTTCAGGTAACACAGACTTAATAATATTACTTTAGCGATAGTTTCAAGGTGTTGCTTTATTGTATATCTCGTACCATGTGTTTCGGTTGTGCTGTTCTTTTTTCATCTCGTTACAGCTGAAGAAGCAGACTGAAAACGTTTTGTCATTGTCTCCTTTCTCTTCTTTCTTTTATCTTTTATCTTTCTTTTTTCCTTTTCTTCTTCAGTTTTTCTGCTCTTTTTTGCATTGCAGTGTCCATATAAACTGTAAAACTCCCTGCATAATTATAATAAAGCAATTTGTATGCATGAAACAAGTGGAGCTATATGGCAATTGCCATACTGCTACAATTGTGAAAGTAAAATCTGTTGGGCTCTTTTTGGCATCAAGACAATTATTCTTATTGCCACATTGCCAGTCAGGACACTGTAAAAAAAAAAAAAAAAAAAAAAATACATTTTATTTATTGTGACCATCTGTTTGAATCCTTTAAGTAAGATTTGCATTGTGATTTCATTTATTATATTTGTATTGTTCATACCTTTTATTTGTAAGAGCTCCGAGCTGTGAGAGCGTGTCTAGCTAGAGAGCGTGTCTAGCTAGAGAGCATGCTAGCAGATGGAAGAAACTTTGATTAGCGCCCTTGGAGATCGGAATGAGGTATGAAAAGGTTTGAACATGATTTATGTGTCAGTTATTTGTGAAACTACAGAGAAGTATTTTGTATTTTGTATTTCTTCTGTTTTATCTTTTTCTAGTTTTCACAGTGTTCATGGTGTAGTGCATGGTGCTCGTTGAGAGAAAGCAAAATAAACCAACACCACAGATCTGACCTCCTCGTTATCGTCCTTCACCCACTTGAGGCAGCAGTTTAATATGTTTCCAGTAAACATCCCATGGATCGAGTCGGACAAACACCCTTTGTGTATGGAGTTTACAGTGTGTGATGAGCAGTCCAGGTGTGTCTTGGAGAGCGGTGCCGGTTGGAGGTCCTATCTCTATTAAGCTGGATGGTTGACCAACGACTGATCCCAGAAGAAAGCCGATTACCCAGAAGATCTCCATCTGCAATAGAGAGATCTCCATCTGCAATAGAGAAACCTGAATTATGATGGAATGTGTACAAGTTATATGCTTTGGCCCTACTTGATTACGCACCACCTCGGCCTCATGCATCATTTTCCTCCCCAGTAGCAGTGTTGCGTTCTGATCTTTGGGAGGAAGGTCTGATGTAAGGTTTTATTTGGTTCGCATAGACCCATTTATATTCAGGTTGCTGTCTGGGTTTTGAGGTCCTTATCCTATATGCCACAGGTGAGAGTTTTCCCACAATCTCGATTGGACCAACCCATCGTGGAAGGAACTTTTTGGCTCGACCGGATGGTTGAGCAAACCTGAAGTAGAAAATGTTGTCTACTAGGGGTGTGCTGGGATCCTCAAGCTTGCCCACCAGAGGGCGCCGAGGATCCTCTTCTGTTCTGTGTATTTTTCCCCTGGGGCTGGAATCTTCCTGCACACCTGTTGCTAATCCTCTCATCAGAAGACCTCTCCTTTATAAGCTACTGCCAGACCTTGCTTCCACGCCGCAGTGTTGATCTTAGTTGGTTAGCTTCCTAAGCCTCTGTTACAGATTGAATCTTGGTAGTCTCTAGTGTGAGATAGGATTCTAATCTCTCCTTTGTCTGTGCCTCACTGGAAACCTGTCTCTGGTTTGAAGCTCAGGAAGAGCTGCCTCACTGGAACCCTGTCTCTGGTCTGAAGCTCTGGGAGAGCTGCATCACAGGAAACCAGTCTCAAGCCTGTAGCTCTATGAGAGCTTAACCTGCTAATCTGCCCTGGTGAGCCAACCTGAAGGTTCCTATGTGGAATCACCCTGAAGAATCCTTTGTGGATATTCCCTGTTGTTCTCTTCAATGACCTGGAAGCTCACCCTGAAGAATCCTATGTGGATTTTCCCTGTTGTTCTCTGCAGTGAGCTGGAAGCTCAGATCAAGGTCTGCCATGCTAAGTCTGAAGCTAGATGCTTAGCTTCCCATGAACTCTGCTAACCAACAGTCTCCAGTCCCAGTCAAGACTTTAGTGAACCAGCCCTGAATCAGTTCCAGTGTTTCATTCCTTGTGCTTGTGCAAATAAACTCTGTTGAACTTTTACCCAGTTTTCGTGTGTGTTCTGCGTTTTGGGCTTAATTCAGATACCCATCATGACAGGGTGGAACAGTTCACAAAATCCACGGTTCGGTTCAGTTCACGGTTCGTGGTCACGGTTTTCGGTTCGGTTTGATATACGTTGATTGTTACGAAAATCTATCATGTCTTGCACACTGTTTTTATCCACAACTTTCTTTCCGCCGTCATCGTAGGTCACTCTAAATGCAAAGTGGTCCCATACAGCAGAGCTATAAAGTGCTGCTGGCACGTCTTCCAAATAGGGTGGCCATTTCTATAGCACTAAAAAGGAGGACATTGTGCGGCATATCAATAAATTACTACGGTGTACATAAGAATCGGGTAAAGTCACATTTATAGCACAATTCTTAGTAGTTTAAAGAGGATGCTTGTGTAGCTGAATAGAAAAAAATATTAAAGAGATGTAAAAAAGAATTGGTTCCCAGCATTTGTATTTATTTAATACATTGTTGTGTTTAAAAAGTGAAAATTTTTTGACACGATTAATTTGCGCAGAACTGCTGCAGTTGATCATAAAGCAGTTGTTTGGAAAATAAGCTCGAAGCGGAGATAGAGCTAGAGAATAGGACGATACAAATTTCAAAAAGTGGCTGGAAAAGAGGAATTCGTGACATGGCTGCAGCCTGTCGAGAGTAAAGATGATTTCACCATGTTCTCTATCTATCTATCTATCTATCTATCTATCTATCTATCTATCTATCTATCTATCTATCTATCCATCCATCCATCCATCCATCCATCCATCCATCCATCCATCCATCCATCCATCCATCCATCCATCCATCCATCCATCCATCCATCCATCCATCCATCCATCCATCCATCCATCCATCCATCCATCCATCCATCCATCCATCCGTGTTCATGATACTTGTTGATGGCATTAAAATTATTTCTAATAGCATTAAATTAGAGTTCCTTATTCCTGTATAAACCCTGTAAACGTTTAATTTAATATGACATATTTAAAAAAAAAATCCCCATCATCATCCAGCAGATGTTCAGTTTCTGCCCAAATATTTTCTTTCTGTTGTGGATTTTTGTAACAGGGATAACTAGCATCATCCATAGTTTGTATGAACTCTGTTCGTTCTCTGCTTCCAAACTCATCATCTCTTCATCCATTCCTGCAATAAGAATTTTCTTTTAAAGTTGTGAGATGCGCTCTAGAATCTCACAACTTCTTCCTGGTCTGTTGAAGCACCAATAGTCTGCATCCAATTATTTAATTAATTGCTCTTAGTTTTTTGGATTATATTTTCTAGTTACCGATCTGTTTTTACTATAATTTCATTTGACAAACCGGGTCTTCTCTACATTCTTTTTCCTGTTTGGTGCGATTGCAATTGCGGGTCTTGATCTGGAGTTACCGGAGCGGAGCCAAAAAGAGCTCCGCTTTGATTTTGACGGTGAAGGACGGAGAACACGTACGTGGGCGGTGACGAGCGGAGGATATGGAACAGCTCTCATTGATTTACATGAAAAACACGTACTCCGTACGTGAGCAGAGCGCCGGCAGAGTGTGTGGAATCTGGGGGTAAAGGAGGACAAATACACGTCTGGCTTCCATGTCAGGCTCGAAGGCAAAATACCTCCAAACAGCACTCTTGCCTCTATCATTTTCGACCAAAACTGGTTGTTTTGGCCCTCCTGCAGCAGCACTACATGCTGCCGTGTGAATGTGAAGGCAGCGAGAGAAGGCCGGTCAGCGTCGCGCGTGCGCGCGGCGGCGGAGGCTCGATACTTTTGACAACCCTATCCAGGAACAAGCCACTTTCCCAAGAACTGAGGGGGGATTTTTTTTTAAGTTTACTTTAGTTATTTTGTCACCTTAAACAATTAATCATGCTAAGTTAGAGTCATTTCATTTGTTTTAGTTTGGTATGGACTTTTAAAAAAAAATTTAGTTTCTCTGTTATATTGCGCCTCCCTCATGTGGAAAGTTTATGTTATTCCACCCCTATTTAAGCTGCTGCTGTTCTTTATCAGGAGGTCAGTTGTTTGTTTGACTTAGTTCCTCTTTAATTGACCTCAGTTGAGTTGGGCCGAAATCCGTGTTATTTATTATTTAAACTATTTTGTATTGCTTTTGAGCATTTAAATATATATTTGACCCTATTAAATTTAAGGTTTTTTTTCTGAATTGTTGAACACCTTTTGTCATTATAAGTTTGGTCTCTCACACTGAGCATTTGTTACTTCAAGGCTGGTCTATTGTAATTCTTTACTATCAGTAAGTCCACAAATTATAGTTAAAAGCCTTCAGCTGATGCAAAATGCTGCTGCCAGTGTTCTGATGGTTATTCTATGTTAGCTTCTCATCATTGGCTTTCTGTTAAATCAAGAACCTTTTAGTTGTCAGGCTCCTCTCCTGGGGAACCAACTACCAGTTTTAGTCGGTGAGGCAGACACCCTGTCTACTTTTAAGAGTAGGCTTAAAACTTTCCTTTTTGATAAAGCATTTAGTTGGAGTGGCTCAGGTTATCCTGAGCTATCTCTATAGTTATGCTGCTATAGGCTTAGACTGCTGGAGGACCCCTTTTTCATCATTCTGCTTCATTCTGTCTCTATTCTCCCATAGCAGAATTTGTCAGTTCAATCGCTAACACTATGCATTCTCTGCTTTTTCTCATAGTAGCTTCATCTGGGCTGTTCCTGTTTGGCTGTGCCATTCTGGAGAGAAATATCAGCTGTGATGCTGCCATTAACACCTTTGTTTATAGATGTTGGAGATTGCCCTGTTTTTGAGTGTAGTCCTGTTTATCTGACTGTGACTGGTTTGACGGGCTCTCTTCCATTCTCTGACATGGGAGTTGGCTCACATCTCGTATGCCTGGCTGCGTGATTCCTGGACGGCGCCCCCTGTGGAGCTGGTTTACAGTTGAATTTTGTATTTCTGCTTCTTTTTCTACATCTGCTTCTTTCTCCTTGAAAGTCGGCCTTGGCAGATGGCCGCTCACATTGAGTATCTTTCTGCTGTCAGTTTCTTCCTGTTAAAAGGGAGTTTTTCCTCTGTAATGTCACTACAAGCATTCCAGTCAATGAGTCAATGCAATCAACTGGTTTTCCTTAGATAGAAAACTTTGAATCAATATGACTGTATGATCTGGTTGAACTGTAAAGTGCCTTGAGATGACATGTTGTGAATTGATGCTATATAAATAAACTAAATTTAATTGAATATTGCTTAAACATTTCAAAAAAAAAAATGTTATTGGTCTTTAAGTTCAAATTTTAGCATTAACCTCATTAAAACCAACGGGTTGCCGGTGACCCGGTGGATGTTAAGTGAGGTAATAACTCAGAATGCATAAAATTCCACCAGTAACATTTTTACCAATATAGACATGTTGGACATCATTGGAAAGCTCAGATTCTCCGCAATTCAAGCACAAAGATCATTTTATGGACACAGCAAGCACCAAAGCACAAAACAGATGTAGCAGCATGTCAAAATGTAAACAAACAAAGCAGCCACAACCACATACCTTTGTAGGCCTCCAGAAGTCATTTTATAAATCCAATCTTCAATTGTTAATACTCCATTTGTCCATAAGGGGCCACAGATTAAAAGTAATCCAGCATGTTAGTAATAAAAATATTCCATAATGAGAGCAGAGGTGTGCACAGACATTTTGGGGGGCAGGTGCTCAGGAGGGGGGCCAGGGCACTTTTTAGTGCACGTGGAACACTTAATTATAAAAAAAAAAATGCACGCATCTTGAATGAAATTTGAATTTTATTTGTAACATTCTCTAAACGTGAGTTTTTAATGGAAAAAATTCACATCACCAACAGAACAGACTAAAGCGTACTTCTTTCATCTGGCTCATCTCCCTGTTTTCCCTCATCCATCTGTTCTCCCTCACCCATCTGCTCTCCCTCATCCTGCTGTTCTCCCTCACCCATCTGCTCTCCCTCATCCATCTGCTCTCCCTCATCCATCTGCTCTCCCTCATCCTGCTGTTCTCCCTCATCCTGGTCTTTTTCTGTCTCTGTGTCTTCCCTGAACTCTTCCTCATCTCCAGTCCTGGTAGATGTTGATGGTATAGAGCTTCCCTGCTGTGACTGGCTACAATATAATAATAATAACCATCATGACAATAATAATAATAATAATAATAATAATAATAATAATAATAATAATAATAATAATAATAATAATAATAGCTTTAACAAATATGCCACATTAGTTTAAATAATGGGCTATTAGGGCAACATGACTGGAAGTCTTGTCACAAAATAATACAAAATAATAGCTATTTTACAGTTACAGATTTTTGTAGCACAATTTCTAAAACTATTAATACGTATAGCAAAACCACTCACTGAGTTTGCAAAACTAAAAGCACAAACACTGCATTGCACTTAGTTTGCAATTTTGTAACACACATTTTGCAAAACTGTAGGCACAATTCACTGCACAACACTCTTTTTGCAGAACTTTAAACACAACTCACTGCTTACACTCAATTACCAAATTTCCAACAAACTCCTAGCCAAATTATGCACATGTATGGCTATCATTAACACTATTTTGCCAACTGTCTGGCACACTTTCAGATGTGAAAACTGTTTTAGATAATTAGTTCACTTTGCAATCAGCCTAAGCACTAAAAACTAAGCCACAGGTAAGCTGTCTGTGTGGAGTACAATGGATGGAGCGGTAAGAGTGAGAAGAGTGAGAATCAGAGGAGGCCGAGGGAGAGGACGTGGAGTTGAAGAAGCAAGAGGGTTAGAGGAAGTTAGAGGAAGAGGACAAGTAGGAGCAAGAGGAGGACGAGGAGGGGAAAGAGGAAGGGTAAGAAGAGTAAGAAATAGAATAACTGATGAGATCAGCTATGATCTCATCATAGCTATGGACCATGTCATCAACCATGGGATGAACCAGAGGGAGGCTGGCCAACGGGTTCAACCTAATTTGAGCCGCTACACTGTGGCAAGCATCATTAGGACATTTTGAAATGTGAATCGGTAAGTACTCTGTAGCACTGCCATACTCTAATGAGAAACACAACAGTACCATACATGCAAAAATACTGAAATTGTTACTTTACAGAATTGCTAGACATCCAGATGTTGGGGCCAGAGGAAGAATGTTCACTCCAGAACAAGAGACCCATATAGTGAACATGGTTATTGCCAATAATGCAATAAGACTGGCCGAAATACAGCAGCGCATAACTGATAATGACACCAGCTTTCAAAATATTCACAGTGTAAGCATTTCTGTACTACAGTTTTTTACAGTCGCTAGGACCCATTTTTCAATACTTAAGTCACTTTTTCAAAACTCTTCACACAGTTCTCCAAACCAACTTTCAGCTTGGCACAGCAGTTCATTTCACATTCAAAATGCACTAAAACTACCAAATCACTTCATACATATCTCAAATCAACACATTCTTCCATAACACTAGCAAAGGTTGACAGCCAACAAACACACTTTGTCACCCACAAAACAATGACCTAAAAAACACTAACAACATGTAGCATTATACAATCTCGGTTAATAATTCACTGCAATAGAGGTTACTGGAATGAATCAGACATGATGCAGAATGCTTCAATATATTTTATGTCTTTTATTTGTTTTTAGGAGTAATTCCAAAATACAAGAATTTGTATTCACATCATCCACTGATACAGATACAATAGTAATGCTAATCTACTCGGTCTTCTCCATTTGGCCACAGGTTCTCATCCACATCACATCTTATGTCATCTAGAGCAATACACCTAGGAAAGAATCTTCTGGCATGCCTGATCCATCCCTGACAATCTTCTGCTGATATGTCCAGGCATCCAGCATTCATTGTGTCCAGGAGGGACATTTGATTATGTGGATGGTGGTCATAAACCTTCCACCTCCATGAGGAAAAGAATTCCTCTATGGGGTTGAGGAATGGAGAGTAAGGTGGGAGGAAAAGTGACACCATTCTGGGATGGGCTGCAAACCACTCGGTGACTGCACGAGAGTGGTGAAATGCCACATTGTCCCATACAATTATAAATGTTGGTGGATTTCTTCTCTCTGCATCCCTTTCCTCACCTAGCACAACCCTTCCATAGAGATCATGCAGGAACGCAAGGAGACGTTCAGTGTTGTATGGCCCAATTAGTGGTTTGTGTAACAGCAGTCCATCAGTGGATATTGCTGCGCACATTGTGATGTTGGCACCCCTCTGGCCCGGGACATCCACTGTGGCTCTCTTCCCAATCACATTCCTTCCTCGTCGCCGTGTTTTGGCCAGGTTGAAACCTGCCTCATCCACAAAGATGAAAATGTGGGGCGTTTGCCTGCCTTCAATCTCCATGACTCTCTATAATAAATCCACAAGGCAACATAAGCTGTTACAGTAGTTAACATTACCTAAAAAAAATTTCTTTGTGTGTGTTTTGTTCAAAAACAGTTCTGTATTTTATTGTGATCTTACCTGGACATATTGGTTCCTGAGTTGCTTGACATGTTCAGAGTTCCTCTCAAAAGGCACAGTGTACAACTGTTTCATTCTTACCTGATGTTTTTTCAGGACTCTAGAAATAGTTGTGATGCTTACACTGTGAATATTTGCAAAAGTAATGTTGTCTGCCAAAACTGTGTCTCGAATCTCAGTGAGTTTTATGCCATTGTTTCTGATGACCATATCAACAATGGCAGTTTCCTGCACATCAGTGAGCATCCTTCCTCTCCCACCTGTGTGAGGTAACCGTTGAGTCCTAAGCAGAAATGCTGAAGCAATTACACACAAGTCTATTTACTTCTGTAATGTGCAACTCAGTCAAATGCCCTTGCAGAATACAAGTTACCTGTTGGTTTGCCGGAAAACTCTAACAATAGATGCCACTGTTGAGCGTTGCAGATTTGGCTGCACTCTCTGACCAGCCTCTCTCATTGAGAGACCATGATTTACTACATGATCAATTACAGTAGCTCTGATCTCATCTGAAACTACAGCTCTTGGTCTTCCTCTTATTCTTCTTCCACCACGCATACGTATTCCTCGCCCCCTCCAAGCCCCTCTTCTTCCTCTTTCAGCCACTTCTCTGTTTCTGGCTGGGTCCATGTTTACATCACAATACAAAACTATTCAGCAGTTGTCTCCTTTTGTAATGAAATTGAAAGAGAAACACCTGTGTAGATGTTCATCTACAATGAGAATCAGCTGTGGTTGGTCCAATTGTCCACTTATTTTTATAGCATTTAATTTTAAGATGTAAAATATATTTCATTAAAATATTCCTGTAGAAATGTAGCAAATTGCTGTCTTATTCAGTTTTGTATTGTGTTATTGTTTTGAACATAAGTTTAACAGTTTTGAAAACAGTATGTAAGCATGTGCAAATTGTCCTGTAGGTACACAGAGTTTTGGCGGTTGTTGTGTCGAAGTGAGAAAATAATTAATGTAATTTGAAAGATGTAGTCATTGAATGCATTTTGTGCCAAAGCAATGATAAATGATCCACAGTTTAGCCCACATATACTTCTGTTGTGCTCACTGTGTGAAGAGTTTTGAAAAAGTGACCTAAGTATTGAGAAATGTGTCCTAGCGACTGTAAAAAACTGTAAGTCATGCCTTGCCTGCCACAGAATAAGAATGAAGCAAATTTACAGAGTTCCTTTCCAGAGAAACACAGAACATGTAAAGCAACTGCGATATGACTGTGCAGATAAGCTATAGTGTCGTTGGTTCTGAATTTGGAAGTGCATACTGTAGTGCTGTGCATGGGCCTGATGTGATGCATTTGTTTTGTCTTGTCCAGAGAGCGATGGAACTAGAAGCAGATGCCATGGGAAATGAGCTACTTTTTATAGATGAAGCCGGTTTTAACCTCAGTAAAACCAGGAGATGTGGCAGAAACATTATTGGACACCGTGCCATCATCAATGTCTTAGGACAACATGGTGGTAACATAACCATGTGGATAGCTATAAGCCGAAATGGGGTTGTTCACCATCATGCAACCTGGGCCCATACAACACTGCACACATTATTGCGTTCCTGGACACCTTACATAACATGCTCACTGTTCAGAGACCAGAGCATACCCGATATTTCATCATATGGGACAATGTTAGTTTCCATAGGGCTGCTTTGCTCCGCAACAGGTTTACAGACCACCCATTCTTCATGGCACTCAACCTCCCTCCGTACTCTCCATTCTTAAATCCCATCGAGGAGCTCTTCTGCCTGGCGCAGAGAAGAACGACCGTCATTATATCATCAACAGGTAGCCCTTTTACACACAATGGAGGAGGCGTGTGGAGATATTGACCAGGCATCATGTCAGGCCTGTATACAGCATTCAAGGAGATATTTTCCCCGGTGCCTTGGACTGGAGAATGTTGCATGCGATGTGGAGAATTCTGACTTTTTTATTGTCAGAATTCAGTCAGAATTCTGAGATTAAAGTCGGAATACTGAGCAAAAAGTCAGAATTCTGAGAAAAAAGTAAGAATTCTGAGATTAAAGTCAGAATTCTGAGATTAAAGTCAGAATTATGAGAAAAAAGTCGGAATTCTGAGATTAAAGTCAGAATTCTGACTTTTTTCCCATACTAAACTGAAATAAAATTTAAAAATCAGTTAACTTATTTTTTTTTCAGTGGCCCTAATCCTCTTCCGTAGATTTGCAATTGCAAACTCTACCGAAATTATTTGTAGCCTATGTGGTCGTCCTCACGTTATCTGTCATTGACTTGGGCTACAGTGTAAAACTTTTAGAATCAGGTTTATTGCCATTGTTAGTGAAGGAGTTCACAAACTAGGAATCTTTTGCGGTGCAATCGTGCAACATGAAACACATAATATGGAATAGGTAAATAAAATTATAAAAATATCTAAAAACTGTGCACTGTAAAAAAAGTCAGTAAATTTACGGTAAAAAAAGGTAAAAAACCAACAGTTTTTGACCGTCGTATCCAAAAACATTGCATTACCGTAGAAATTACATGGAACTACCGTAAGTCGAAACTGCAAAGAAAGTCAGTAAATTTACGGTAAAAAATTGTAAAATGCCAGCAGTTACTGACCAGAATATTCACAGCATTATACTGCCGTAGAAAATACATGGCATTATCATAACTGAATAAATATATATCCTAAATAATTGTGACAGTCACGAATGTAGAAAATACAGAAATATAGTGTAAAAATATAAGTAATTGTAAAGTTCTTAAAAAATTGTAATATTGCCAGCAGTTAATTACCCTAAACTTAACAGTAGCAATCAGCCAAAATTACAAATTTTGCTGATGTTTAGATCTACAATGTAAAAGCGTAAACAAGACTGCAAAAGAATTTTTTACAAAGAACAGAATGCTGGTGTGATATTCTGGTTTCTTTTTTAATAATGCCTTTAATACACCAAACTGAAATCTCAGCAGTAGACCAGGCATCGATCTGGCGATCCACCGATTGCAAAGCAAACTCCTACAGCCAACGCCACCATCACTTATGAGAGTATTTGATCATTAACATTAAGAGAACTGTATGTTAGCCCCTCTTGCTTGAATGAAGCTGAAGTTGGTTTCCAATTGCTGCTTCCAATTTGGGAAATGGCTAAAGGGCAATTCCACCAAATTTTTCACTACAATCAGCATCTTTAATTTACTCTAGCTAAAAAACTACAACACCTAGACTCTTCAAATCTGGACTAGATTATTCTCAACTCATATCAGAATATTTAAAACCAAGTGTGGGGTTTGTAAAACCTTTATCTGATTTGTGAAACTTCAATAAAGAACAATTCTAGTGTTATCCAAAATCATACAAGTTGTAAAGTCACCCATCATTGAAGTTTCACAAATCCCACACTTGGTTTTAAATATTGTGCTATTAGTAGAGAATAGTCTAGAGCAGGGGTCCCCAAACTTTTTCCTGCGAGGGCCACATAGCTGTTCCTTTCTCTGCTTGGGGGCCGGTCTTAGTTTTTGGAGAAAGATACCTTTGAAACTGTCGACGGGGGTGGGGGGGTGGGGGGGGGGGGGGGGGGGGGGGGGGGGGTATTGCTGACTACGACACATTCGCGGTCGCTTTTAGATAGATTTTTACCCACCCAGAATGGAAATGGAAAAAAACGTGAGTGAAACGGTGACTGGGACTGACTAGTATATATTTGAGAGAAAGTTAGTTTAACATCTGCTCAAGAGCCCCCTGGTGGTTGAAGAAAAATCCACAAACCAGAAAATACAATATATGAAAAAAATATACTGAATGCTCTCTGGTAGGAGGAGGCAGGCCGGATCCAGCATTGCCAGACCAAATGACACAGGCTGTAGTTTGGGGACCCCTTGTCTAGAGAGTTTTTCATTTTGTTATTGTGATAAATAGCAGGGTTTACAGTAAATGGAGACTGTTATTTGTCATGTAAACAAATAATTATCTAGTTTGCATTGCTGCTTGATCCTTCAGCATCAGCAGCAAGATTCTTTTAACTCTGTTCCTGTAGTGGTGTCCTGAACTCAACACAGTAAAGTCACTGTGCTAACTAAGGTTGCTAACTAGGGTGCTGAGAGCCCAGTAGGCCTGGTCCTTGTCAAGATGCTGCTACTGTCTTTGAAATCAAATTTCTGCTATTTTTGCACGTTCAGGAGGAGAAGGGCAACACATCACAGGTGAGTCCCTTTCACGGTTTTAACTGAAGTTAGCTAACTTTAACCAACTGACAAAGAAATGTGTAGTTTCTGAGCCATGCTGTTTATGTATATGCACTGCAGCTATATATTTTTACTATACGGAACATTTAATCTTCACAGATGCAACACTTCCATTAATGTTTCTGTAGGAACGGCTGCATAGATTATATTTCTGGTCTACTTTAGACTACATGTGCTTAAAGTTATTGTTAATGGCAGAAGCAACTTTTTCCAAGTTTGGTTCAATAATTAATTTGAATTACTTTGAGTGTGAAATGTTCATGCATGCAAGTTAAATCTCTGAAGAACATGTTAGCTTTTGTTTCAATACTTTGGTAATACTTAGAAGTATAAAGCTTGGCATCAGAGATATTATTTAATATTTTCCTTTGACGTCTTGACTCTCATCCCCAAAATACTTGCACTAAAGTCACTGGGTCCATGACAGTTGAAGGATTTTAAAATAAGAGAATTTAAATATTAATATTTTACAGCTTTTCTCAGTTTGGGTGCATCTCTCAGAACAGAATTGAAATTCCTAAAACTACCTGTTCAATCTTCAAATTACTGTGTCACTTCTGCACATCAAAAAATTAGTTTTGCAAGTTTTGCTTTTGTACATCATGTAGCTGGTTATGTACACTTCTATGCTTTTATAATTGTAATTTGCTTTTATCGTCTTGATCAAAATATGTTAACCCTCCTGTTGTCCTCGGGTCAAAATGACCCGCCACTGTGTTAACCCCCCCCCCAAAATCCCCTAAATGTAATTTTTTTAACTTGAGATTTTAAGACTTTTCCTAGATTGGCCCAGACAATAGAAAAAGTTCAGTGTTGCTTTTAGTCTCATTTCCATGTAAGCTGTACAAAAAAAGGTACAAAGATGGTCTTCAGTTCAAAATGACCCGTGAGGCAAATGGAGTTGAAATCAAGGTCACAGAGTTATTTACAAACCATAAAATGTTACAAAGTTTTAGTTGTGTCTCAGATCAATCAGTAGCAGAAGTAAGCAGAGAGTGGAAGGCCAATTTTCCGAGCCACAATGCCACTCAAACTCTTTCACACCTACTCAAGACTGATGCGATTTGATGACCGTGAATCAAGACCAGCAAGATGTATGACAGACAAACTTGCAGCCATAAGAGAGGTATGGGACAAGTGGGTGGAGCGGTTACCCTACCTCTACAATCCAGAGCCTGATGTAACAGTGGATGAGCAACTGGTTCCATTTAGAGGTAATCTGTTTTCATATTTGTAATAAAAGTGATTTTCACTATTGATTTCTTTGACTGTTTTCTGTGACACTGATACTGATCACTGATGCTAATGTCTTTTGTCCAAAGGTTGTTGTCCTTTCCAGCAGTATATGCCCAGCAAGCCAGCAAAATATGGGATCAAGTCATGGGTGGCTTCCGAATCAAGCTATGCTTGGAAAATGCAAGTCTATACTGGGAAGTCAACCAGTGGATGCCCAGAGAAGAACCAGGGGTTGCGAGTTGTGCTTGATGTGACAGAGGGACTGAGGGGTCACAATGTGACATGTGACAATTTCTTCAACTCTTATGAACTCGGACAGCAGCTCCTGAAGAGGAAGATCGCCATGGTTGGTACAGTTCGAAAGAACAAGCCTGAGCTCCCACCTGCACTGCTTGGGTCAAAGGAGAGAGAGGTCTTCTCCTCAAAGTTTGCCTTCACACCCACCACCACTCTAGTTTCCTACCTCCCAAAGAAAAACAAGAATGTAGTTCTTCTGAGCACACTGCACAAAGACGGCGACACTAGTGACCGTGAGGACAGGAAGCCAATCATTATCCTGGAATTCAACCGAAACAAAGGAGGTGTGGACAACCTAGATAAGGTGATTGGAGCATATAGCTGCAGAAGAATGACTGCCCGCTGGCCCCTGGTCATCTTCCACAACATCATTGATGTGTCCTCCTACAATGCCTTTGTGATTTGGATAGAGATCAACCCAACCTGGATGTCTCATAAGCACAACAAGAGGAGGGTGTTCCTGGAGCAGCTAGGAAAGGCACTTGTAACTCCACTCATTGAAAGAAGGAAGCATGTCCCCCGCACAGAAGCCTCAGCAGCAGTTGTGAAAGCTATTCAGAGTGCAGCAGCTCCTGATCAACCTGAGGATCCATCTACCACAGCCACTTCCCCAGCTAAGCCAAGTAAGAGGAAGAGATGTCAGTTCTGCCCTCAGACTGTAAAACACATACTGTGTGCTGCAGGTGTAAGAAATATATCTGCAAAGACTGTGCACTTGCATACTGCCCTACATGTGCCAATTAGTTGAATGGGTTATGTTATTTTTCATATTTTTGTATTGTACATCCTCTTGTTCACTGGAGAAAAGTAAAAGAAAATTAGTCACTGTGATGAATAAAAATGCATTCGAAACTCATTTTGCACATTTTTTTTCTTAAGCTATAGAAATTCAAGTGGAGAGGGAAAACTCAAGTATTCACACATTTTGTGGTGAGTGACAATATACAAGATAGAATTTGGTGTTTAAAATTCAATTAAGCTGCTTATATTGGGGGTTTAGTGAAGACGGGTCATTTTGACCCGGAGGATAAAGGGTGTATACAGAAAATGAGGACAACAGGACAACAACGTGTCTGTGTTGAATTCTCAACTTCCAAAATAGCATCAGTTCATTGTGTAAGTCTTAACATGCATAAGTCTTAAAGTTGTCATAATGTGAATCATATATTAATTAATTTATATTCTATTATTTTCTAAATCTGTCCTGAATTGGTAAATTGCTCCCAAGTGAGTCCTGAGTTTCTCTAACAGGTCAGTGTATGAACCATTAGCTCAACCAACGATCAACCAGTTTTCTGAAACAGATTGGAGGTGCATCTTGTGAACCATCAGTTGGCAACATTATGCTCTATATAGTCAGAACACAACACAATGTTACATGTCTGAGAACTGATGAACAAGTATCTGGACAGAGTGAACAGCCAGAGAGAAGAAGAGGAGTGAGGCTGAGGAGGAAATAGTTGGGAGGAAAGCAGAAGAGTCAGAAGAGGCTGAGGACATCTGCCAGTTTCCATCAGTCCAACATCAGGACATGGCTGAGACCCACAACATGACGCTGATGGAGGTCCTCCCACCCTACTGTTCATTCCTTAACCCCACTGAGGAAAAAAGATCCTCAGTGGAGTTAAGGAACAAAGTGACTATGGAAATTAAAATGTAATGTAATTTCTACAGCACTGTACAGTTTTCCTTGAGGAGATTGTCCTGTGGCTCCTTTTCTACTTTTTTTGTTCTCTGCATTTCTGTCTTTTTCTTTCTGAATCACCAAGGCATGGTCCATGAATAAATTATAGCAAAAGCGTAAATCAGTGTTTCTCAATCCTGGTCTTCAGCGTCACCCTGTCCTGCAGGCTTAGGTATTTCCCTTCTGCCACACACCTGAATTGTATCTCTGGATGATTAACAAGCTTCTGCAGTACTTGATTGTCATCCAATCATTTGAATCAGCTGTTCTGGAGTAGAGGAACATCTAAAACATGCAGAGCAGGGGGTGGTGAGGAGCAGGGTTGAGAAACACTGGCGTAAATGATCCTTTTGTAGTCTCTTCTCATGACTAATCAATTTGACTGTCTTATCTGTACATAGAGAGACTATAACTTATTATTTTGAGTCACTGATATGTTAACAGACAGAATTTTAAGAGCTGAACTAAGGATTTTGAAAGCAAACAAATGCTATTTTTCCTGTTTCTACAAATTGTTTTGAGAAATGCGCTTACTGTTTTGTAAATGCCAACAATGACTTGAGAAATGCACCAAAAGTGACTGAGAAAAACTAACCTAGCATAAATTGTCTCAGCTGTATCAATTTGTTTGCCTGTATGAAAAGTGTTCACATTTACAGCTTTGTTTCTGCTAGCTTGCAGGAAATGTAACTTACATAAATGGTTGAAGACAACCTATTGGCCTTCATGAGACTCAGATAAATGGTGAGTATCTATTTCATAAATTGCCTAAAACAGTTATATTTGTTTTTATTTGTTTTTTGTTTGTGTATTTTGTCTGGTTGCAGACCAGAGGATCACACCTGTTGACAACAAACAAAGGTTTAACTACTGAATTTTCAGTCAGAAATGATCGCACCACCTGGTTGAAGTACCTGTGTCCATATGCAAGTCAACAAAGGTGAAACAAACATTTAAGCGAATAAGATGTTCATGTAGTGCATCTTTCTAACTTTTTCTTTTTGTTTTCCAGCAGAGAGGAAACACCCGATTGACAACATGCGAGTCTCAATTTCAACCTGTGACTGGGAAGACTACAACCATCCTGAGCAACGTCTGATCTCAGCGACTTGTGACTCTCAACCCAGAACAAGAATCCTTTTATCACCATTTTGTCTTCTACAATATGTTATCTCTTATGTGGACACATACTGTTTGTTTTGTTTCTGTTTTCCAGATCTCAGTAATACCGTGAGGAAACTGGACAGAAAATAGAATCAGTTCTTTTTTTAACTTGACTTTTTAAATAGAAATTGTTTCTTTAAGTGGATTACTCGTAATCTGTATTTTTGTTTAATTAGAAATTATTTTCTTTATAACTTTCTGTATAGAAATGCTTGACAAGTTACACTTCCTTGTGTGTTGTACTATAATTTGTATGGTAAAATTCTGGTAGGAACAGAGACCAGTAATTTACCATAAGTTTTTTTTGGGGGGGAGGGTTTACAATAAAATGTCAATATATCATCCAGTCTGGATGTGTTTTTCACTCATGGAGATATTATGCCTCAGTCAGCATGACCGTATTTACTACGGCAAAACCACATTTTATTTTTTTTTAAATATTTTAGGAAGTACGGTATTTTACCGTATTTTAAAAATACGGTAGAATCCTGCATTTACAAAATACGGTAATAAACTGGCAGCTGTGGTTGCCAGAATTTTACCGTATATTAAAAATACGGTAAAATCCTGCATTTAGCAAATACGGTAAAAAACTGGCAGCTGTGGTTGCCAGAATTTTACCGTATATTTAAAATACGGTAAAATCCTGCATTTAGCAAATACGGTAAAAAACTGGCAGCTGTGGTTGCCAGAATTTTACCGTATTTTAAAAATACGGTAAAATCCTGCATTTAGCAAATACGGTAAAAAACTGGCAGCTGTGGTTGCCAGAATTTTACCGTATATTAAAAATACGGTAAAATCCTGCATTTAGCAAATACGGTAAAAAACTGGCAGCTGTGGTTGCCAGAATTTTACCGTATATTAAAAATACGGTAAAATCCTGCATTTAGCAAATACGGTAAAAAACTGGCAGCTGTGGTTGCCAGAATTTTACCGTATTTTAGAAATACGGTAAAAAACTGGCAGCTTTGGTTGCCAGAATTTTACCGTATTTTAGAAATACGGTAAAAAACTGGCAGTTTTGGTTGCCAGAATTTTACCGTATAAAGATGGTAAACTTCTGGCAACTCAGCTGCCAGTTTTTTACCGTAAAATGAGGCCGTTTTTTTTTACAGTGTGGGTATACAGCATGAAATAAAATAGACTAATATATACACTTAAGATAAAAATATGGATATAAAAAGTAAAATAGCATCTTACAAGGAGACAACTAGTTTATCAGGTGACCACACGGCAAAATGCTTGTTTGGTGCTGCTGAATGAGACATTTTAATGCACAACAAAATTATTTTGATTGATCTGTATATTACCTGGCTAATGGAGCGCGGGAGAAGCAGCCTGTCAGCGACCGTTCCTGCTATATGAAGACGCTTACTGACCTGCTATGATGCTGCGCATCTGGCATGCCCTGCGGGCGACCGCGCGAGTTCATGTGACAAAGGAAGAGAGATAGGCTGGTCGGGTGTGCGCAAGGAGGTGGCTCATTTCGGGGCATTGTTTCAGTCGTTTTTAATGGCTAGGGTTTTCAAAAGATAATTAACGAGTTTCAAAAGGCATTATCTTTGATAAAGGGCAAACTTCCCAGTGCTTTAGCACCACCTGGTGTATATGTATGCACGCGCCTGATCGAGAGCATATATATATAGTAAAGAGAACGGTCCTAGCACTGATCCCACATGTAACCCAGGAGCATGAGGAAGATTTATCATTTATGTGAACAAACTGAAATTGATCAGATAAGATTTAAACCAGTCTAGTGCTGTTCCTTTAATTCCTACAAAATGTTCAAGTCTTTCTAAGAGAATATTATGATCAACTGTATCAAATGCAGCACTGAGATCTAACAGGACACATACAGATACAAGTCCATTATCTGAGGCCATGAAAATATCAGTAGTAAGAATTCATGATGGATTCTACCCTTATACTATTGGATCTTGGAATACTGGTCATCAGTATTCCAAGAAGGATTGTTAATGGGTTTTAGCTTCAGACAATCCCTAATAACCTGCTATTTTATTTTACAGAATCAACACACATTGTTGTTCCTCTCTACAGGATACCTTCAGGAAATTGATCACTCAGAAAATGTTCTTTCCACACATATGCTAATGTGTGATGATATTTTATTAGTAAACTCCCTGACAGAGCAGAGATACTGTAGCAGCGAGACTCAAGGAAAAACTCAAATTAAAAATTCATTATTAATATGGTTCAACCATCAGAGCCCTCCTTTATGCCGTCTATTGGAGTTTCTTCAGTTTGTCTGGTCAAATTAGTTTTTCTTTGTTTCTTCTGAGCATCTTCAGTTGGTTTGGTCAAATGTCTTTTTCTTCTGCAGTGAAATCAAGTATCCTCCTCTTTGTTGGGATCTGGAGCTGTACCACCTTTCTCCAGCAGAGTGCGCCATGGATCCTCCTGAGCTGAGCCTCCAACACACCTGTGGCGCATCTCGTCATCAGAGGATCCTCCTGTATATAACCTGCCTTCAGACCTTGCCTCAACGCCGCAGTGTTGATCCAGTTTGGTTAGCACCTGAGCCTAGCAAACACCTGAAAATCTAGCTATCTCTGTTGAGATTAGATTCTAACACCTCCTTGTCTCTGCTTCACAGGAATCCTGTTTCTCTTGGAAGCTCTGGATGAGCTTAACCTGCCGAGCCTGCCCTCTGAGCCAAACCTGAAGACTCTTCTCTGGATTCCCCTGCAGCTCTTGACTAAGAGCTGGAAACCCAAACCAAGGTCTGCCCTCAAGTCAGAAGTAAGACGCTGAAGCGGTTATTGGACTCTGCTGAACTAAACAGTCTCTGGACCCAACAGTTCCTCTCTCAAAGTATAACCCGGACTCCTCAAGGTATTCTTCAGCAACTCTCAAACTCAAACTCTTCAGTCCCAGAGCTAACTGAACTGTCATCCTTACAGACTCCAGTGAACCTGCCTCCCGGCCTGAACCAGTTCCAGTGTTATCACTCATGTGCTTGTGCTTTAATAAACTCTGTTAAACTTTTCATCAGACTCCGTTGTGTTCTGCATATCGTCACCTTCTTAAAATAATTGCCTAAGTCATTTTTTTTCAAAAATGATTTTTTTGCCTAAATCATCTCTTCATGATGCTGGCCACCTCTGGTAAAATTGCCTACATCCTCAATTAAACAGATCATGCCATTCTACCCCTTTTGTATAATTGCCTATGTCAAGAGTGTGACTTAGGCAGTTTTATTTTTGCTTAAGTCACCAGACAAATTGACTTAGGCAATTTTAGAAGTTTTTCAAAATGGCGGATGATTCTAGGAGACGAAAATTCTACACAGCTGCTGAAGCTATTTCCAAGATTCTGGACTCTTCCCATGTTGGTAAGTGAAGATGTTTACTATAATATACACTAGGCTATCAAAATTGCATAAAATGTGATCTTTTGTGAAAATTTTAGTTTAGGAAGCTAGCTAAAAATGCTCTGTGTTAGACTGGCGGCCTGTCCAGGGTATGCCCTGCCTTTGCCCGAAGCCAGCTGAGATTGCCTCCAGCATTAACCATGACCCTAATGAGGAATAAGCGGTATCGATAATGGATGGATGGATGGATGGATGTAAGTTAGCTAAAAAGCACAGTGGAAAGACTCCAGAGTCATCTAACTAAGAAAGTTTTCAATTCTGTAATGTAATCTACAGTCTAGAAAAAATTCACAAAGGACCCTCTTTACTCGATTGATTTTAACTAATGAAAATTTCAGATGAACATAAGTAATCGTAAATGATTTGACTGGTGTTATAGTGTGCCTGTGTTGCTGTATCTAGAGGCAACTTGCAAACCATTTTGGGAATCCACAATGTATCTTAAATACAATTGACCTCAAAGGCAATTCATGTTTGTCAGAATAATCACACATTTTTGAAAGATTTGAATATTTTTTTTTCCCATTTTGGTAGGAGATGCACTTGATATTGATGACACCAGTCTGTCCTCATCTACTGAGAATGACAATGAGACCATCAATAAAGAGATGATGCAGTATGTTGATAATGATGCACCATCTGCTCCCATGGATAAAGTTAAAGATGCCAAGCAGACACATCCACACCAAGAAGACACAATATCAAATGATGATGGCGATGATGGTGATGATGTCATTCAAGATCCGGACTATACCCCAACCTGTGATGAGTCCTCTTCTCCTGAAGATGAAAACAGCCTATCTATGATGGCAACAACTTTAGAACAGCAGGATGAGGATGTTGAATTAAAAGATGTAGGCAAAAAGAAAAGAAATAAACACCTCAGTCCAAGAACATGGAAGCAAAATGAATCCAAGCAGAAACGTCTAAAAGGAATTTCATACAAGAGCAAAAGTGGCAAAGAAATAAGTGCAAAGACTATGGGTCCTCCCTGCAACTCCAAGTTCTGTCAGCGAGTCTCAACTCGAGACTGCCAAGTCCTTACAGAAGAGCAGCGGCAGTGGGTATTTGACAAGATTTGGGCAATGAACACCTGGGAAGAACGTCGGTTATACGTCACCACTTTGGTCACAAAGACTAGCATAAAGCAAAAAAAAGTTACGGAGGGATCCCGACGCAATTCATCATTTACCTACCAACTGAAGCTTGAAGATGGAACAAGAGTTAAAGTGTGCAAGGCACTTTTTTCTTCTACAATTGGTCTCCCTGAAAGAACCATTACAAAATGGCTGGATGACCCCATCAACCCTGAAAAACAAGCAGAAGTGCCATCAAAATCTGGACCCAAAAGTGGCAGGCACAGAAAGGTTGAAACTGATGTCAAGGATTTCCTTAAGAACTGGTTGAGGGACCTGCCCAGTGTTGACTCACACTACTGCAGAAGCACAGCTACCTACAAAGACAAGAAGTTCCTTTACCAAGGCACAACCATCTCCCAACTACATCGTGAATATGGACAGGCAGCTGCAACTGCTGGAGTGAGAGCTGTTGGAATCCAATATTTCACAGCTGTGTTCCATGAGGAGAACTACTCCGTATTTATTCCAAGAAAAGATCAGTGTGATGTTTGTGTTTCATTCAAACATGGAAATATCAGTAAGGCTGCATACAACGCACATGTCACCAAGAAGGATGAAGCGAGGCAAGAGAAATCTAGGGACAAGGATTCTGCTGATAAAGAGAAGTCCGTTTGGACAATGGACTTGCAAGCTGTGCTACTGTGTCCAAAAACCCAAGCCAGCAGCCTGTATTACAAAACAAAACTGCAGGTCCACAACTTTACCCTTTTCAACTTGAGATCAAAGGAAGGCTACTGCTATGTTTGGGATGAATCAGAAGGTGACCTCTGTAGCGAGGTATTTGCACATCTTCAGTATCATCATTTTGAAGGTGTGATCAAAGGCCATCCAGACCTCAAGGAGATCATAGTGTGGAGCGACGGTTGCGGTTATCAGAATCGCAATACATGTGTAGCAAATGCATACTCTGAGCTTGCAAGGAAATATGGGGTGCTAATAACCCAGAAATACCTTCTTGCAGGTCATACACAAATGGAGTGTGACAGTATGCATAGTACTATTGAACGAAAATTAGTTGCAGATATCTTCACCCCAAGAGACTATGTCGTTGTACTCCAGACTGCAAGAATCAGGCCATCACCTTACTATGTGAAAGTGCTCAAGCACGATGAGTTCCTGAAGCTGAATGGATCTTACTTCTTCAGCATCAGACCAGGCAAAAAAGTTGGAGACCCGACTGTGCATGACTTGCGGGGTCTTCAGTTTAGCAGTGACGGCAAGGTCCATTTCAAGCTGTCCTTTTCAGAAGACTCTGTGTGGGAAGAACTGCCATAAAGAGTGCAGGTGCCAAATGGGCCAATGGCATGGATAAGTTTGTTTCCATGTGCTCTGCCAATCAAAGAGAGAAAGTTCCAGGACCTCCAGTCAATGAAACCCATCATGCCTGTCGAGTGTCATCACTTCTTTGACAATTTGCCACACTAATAGGCATCAGACAAAAACTCAGCAAAGAAGAGCTGGAAGGAGAAGTGGAAAAAATGCACATGCCTCCTCAGCATTATGTCTTGTTAGTTTGTGCTGTAAAATTGCCTAGGTCACAAAGGCATGTTCAGAAATTTGCCTAAGTCATTTAATTCTGTCATGTTCCATGTTTGACTGACCTTGCTGTTTGTATGTCAAAAGACATCTGTTGTTACAACTTTTTTGATTAAAATTGTTCGTAAATATCATTTATTCAACAAATGGTTCAGTTTTTTGTGTTTCCTGAAAAATTGCAAAAAATGACTTAGGCAATTATTTTAAGAAGGTGACGATATTGCGCTTTTCTGAACCAATCATGACATAACACTGCGGCCAAACACAAGGCCCAGCAGACCACCCCTGTCGTAGGCTGGAGGAGCAAGACGCTCAAATCCAAGGACAGACCCAAACCCTCCGCGAGTTACATACCATGGTCAATTACCATAACCAAATGCTTCAAAGCTATGCTAACTACATGAGCAGTGCTAACGCCACGTCGGCGGCACAACCTTTTCCGGGACCAGTTCCGCCATCGAGGTCACCAGCTGTGACGTCATCACCTGAGTTCCGTCCTAGTCTTCCTGAAAAGTTTTCAGGTAATATGAAAGACTGTAAAGGATTTTTGTTTCAGTGCCGACCTTTTTTTCAGAACTCGGCTGACAGTTTCCCAACTGATCAGAAAAGAATAACGTTTATTCTGTCCCAACTAACTGGACGAGCCCTAGAGTGGGCGGAGGCAAGGTTTGCCTCCGAAGACAGCCTCAGATGTGATTTTTCCAATTTTGTTTCTGAGTTTTCCCAGGTGTTTAATCAAGAGTCTGACCAAACAATTGACTCTCGTGCTCTGTTAAATCTAAGACAGGGAAATTCCTCTGTAGCGGATTTTTCCATCAACTTCCGAGTCAAAGCCGCAGCTTCCGGATGGAATCAATGTGCGCTTAAAAGTGCATATTTCAAGGCTCTAAATGACAAAATTAAAGATGAACTTGCAACCCTCGACGAACCAGCGACTCTTGAGGAATTAATCCGCCTAACTATTAGGTTGGATAACAGAATCCGTGCTAGAAACAGTTCAAAACAAAGGAATCAAGGTTTTTCTGTGTCAGCCCCTGCATCTAATAATGCAACTGTTTTTTCTGGTCCCACAGAAACCGTTTCCAACCCGAGGTCTAAAACCCAGCCACTCTCTTTGCCAGTTCAGGTCTATCAAGCAGTGGAGACGGAAGCCGAACCGATGCAGGTTGGACATACGAGACTAACACCTGAGGAAAGGCTAAGACGTTTCAGAGGCAAGCTATGCATCTACTGTGGTGAGACTGGCCATTTCATCGCTTCTTGCCCAGCTAAGTCAAAAGCCGGGGCCCGTCAGAGGATCTGAGGAGTCTGACGGGCCATTTGAATTCTGAGAAATCTCCTCATCTGATGCTCCCAGCCACCTTGTTTTTCTCAGACCAGAATCTCACTTTATCTGCCTTCATCGACTCTGGCTGTGAACGTAATTTGTTAGACTCCAACCTGGTTCAGCAGCTACAAATCGAAACTATCCCTTTAACCAAGCCTCTTATTGTCTCCGCAATCGATGGGAAGAGACTCCACCAGGTTACCCACCAAACACAACCTCTCGAGCTTTTGATCTCAGGTAACCACCGTGAAACTCTGACATTTTTTGTTCTTCCCTCTGCATGTTCTCCCTTGGTGCTTGGTTTTGAGTGGCTGGAACAACATAATCCCCATATAAACTGGGCTGATCGCCATATTGAGTCATGGTCAACCTCCTGTCACGAAACATGCCTTCGTTCTGCAGCTCCCGCTGTAAGGTCTCCGAGAGGCGGGGGGGAGATGGACTCTCCTGACCTTACATCTGTCCCGTCCGAGTACCATGATCTGGCTCCTGTCTTCAGTAAGGTCAGTGCTACGTCTCTTCCACCACACAGACCATATGACTGTGCGATTGAGCTATTACCTGGAGCTCCCCTGCCCAGCAGTAGACTTTACAACATTTCCAAGCCAGAATGAGAAACTATGGAAAAATACATAAATGAGTCCTTAGCTGCTGGAATAATCCGTCCATCTTCTTCTCCGTTGGGTGCTGGCTTCTTTTTTGTGGGCAAAAAGGATGGTTCTCTAAGACCTTGTATCGACTACAGAGGTCTTAACCAAATAACAGTTAAAAATAAATACCCACTTCCGTTACTAGCATCAGCCTTCAAACCAGTACAAGGGGCTACTGTCTTCACTAAGCTTGATTTAAGGAACGCTTATCACCTTCTCAGGATTAGAGATGGTGAAAAATGGAAGCCTTCAAAACTCCTTTGGGCCAGTTTGAGTATCTAGTCATGCCTTTTGGTCTCATTAACGCTCCAGCATGTTTCCAAGCCTTGGTCAATGATGTCCTCAGAGACTTTTTAAATGTCTTCGTGTTTGTATACATTGATGACATCCTAATCTACTCTAAGAATCTTTCTGAGCATAAGAAACATGTCCACCTGGTCCTGCAAAGATTATTGGAGAACAAACTTTTTGTAAAAGCCGAAAAATGCGAGTTTCATCAACCGTCAGTCACTTTTTTAGGGTTTGTGCTCGAGGGCGGGCAGGTTAAGCCATCTGAAGAAAAGATAAAAGCAGTTTTGGATTGGCCGGTACCTGAAAACCGTAAACAGCTGCAGAGATTCCTGGGTTTCGCCAACTTCTACCGTCGATTTATCAGGAACTACAGTCAGACAGCTCTTCCTCTAACAACTCTAACTTCAGTCAAAAAGACCTTCCTGTGGACCCCCGAAGAACAAAACGCTTTTGATAAACTAAAGACTTGGTTTTCCAGAGCTCCTGTGTTAATCCAGCCCGATCCAACCAAGCAATTCATCCTCGAAGTGGACGCCTCTGACTCTGGTGTAGGAGCTGTGTTATCCCAAAGACTCGACTCTGATCAAAGAGTTCACCCTTGTGCATTTTTCTCTCGTAGACTTTCACCAGCAGAACAGAACTACGACGTTGGGGACCGTGAACTTCTGGCCATCAAACTGGCATTGGAGGAGTGGAGACACTGGCTTGAGGGAGCTGAACACCCGGTTTTAGTATGGACTGATCACAAGAATCTAGCCTACATGCAGTCCGCCAAACAAACAAACCCTCGTCAGTCAAGGTGGTCTCTTTTCTTCTCTTGATTCAACCTCATTATCTCTTACAGACCCGGATCCAAGAACATCAAACCCGATTCTCCAAGAGACGATTCTCCAAGAGACGTCCAAGAGACGTCCAGCCCCTGACTACTCCATAGGCCAAGAGGTATGGCTTTCCATACCCCTTGGCCCATACATTCCCCTCAAGGGGATGTCTCGAAAACTGTCCCCCCGATTCATTGGTCCCTACAAGGTTGCTCAGATCATCAACCCCTCTGCTACGTCTACACCTTCCTCCGAGTCTCCGTATCCATCCCACGTTCCATGTCTAACAGATTAAGCCAGTTGTCTCTAGCCCCCTGTGCCCTCCCTCCGACTCCCCTCCACCCGCCCTGGACATCGATGGACATCCTGCCTTCACCGTCCGCCGGATCATGGACTCCCGTCGGCGAGGTCACGGTTGGCAGTACCTCGTCGATTGGGAGGGCTACGGTCCGGGGGACCGCACATGGGTGCCTGGCTCTTACATCCTCGATCCTTCACTGATCGAGGAGTATGAGAGCTCCCTCCCGTCGACATCTTCTGGACGGCCAAGAGGCGGTCATTGAGAGGGGGGTACTGTTGGGATCTGGAGCTGTACCACCTTTCTCCAGCAGAGTGCGCCGTGGATCCTCCTGAGCTGAGCCTCCAACACACCTGTGGCGCATCTCGTCATCAGAGGATACTCCTGTATATAACCTGCCTTCAGACCTTGCCTCAACGCCGCAGTGTTGATCCAGTTTGGTTAGCACCTGAGCCTAGCAAACACCTGAGAATCTAGTTATCTAGAGCTGGAAACCCAAACCAAGGTCTGCCCTCAAGTCAGAAGTAAGACGCTGAAGCGGTTATTGGACTCTGCTGAACTAAACAGTCTCTGGACCCAACAGTTCCTCTCTCAAAGTATAACCCGGACTCCTCAAGGTATTCTTCAGCAACTCTCAAACTCAAACTCTTCAGTCCCAGAGCTAACTGAACTGTCATCCTTACAGACTCCAGTGAACCTGCCTCCCGGCCTGAACCAGTTCCAGTGTTAACACTCATGTGCTTGTGCTTTAATAAACTCTGTTAAACTTTTCATCAGACTCCGTTGTGTTCTGCATATTGGGCTTTTCTGAACCAATCATGACACTCTTGAGTGATACGGCTGAGTTACTTTGCTCTTCTGTGATGGGGAACCCAGATAAGTTATCAGATGAACAGAACTTGGCTGTTTTGACGTGTCCAGAAAGGGATACTGCATTTCCATGAAAGGGACTGAAGGTGACCTCATTGTCCAGGCCTTGAAGGCCTTTCTGCCTCCAGTACAGTTTAGACTGATCAATACCTGAATTCTTCTTTCACTGTGATCTTTTTATAACTGTTATCGCTTCATTTTATGATTTAAACAATTTCTACAGAAAAATCAACAAAGCCCTTTTGCCCTGCTGATTGCAACATTTTAGGAAAAAATGAGGAAGCTGCCCCAAAAGGCTTTGTCATTTAGACCTGTTTTTCTCTTTCTTACCATAATGGGTCTTTTTGATTGAAGAGAGAAATTTCATTAGAAAATTTTTTGAAATCTGCTCAACCTCTGACACATTGAGCTGGGGTATCTCTCTTCCAGGTAGAGGTGTACAGGAAGCGCTGCTGAGTTTAGGGTGTCTCATTACTTCCTCATTTGCCAGAAAGTCACTGTGGTGTTGGATGTAACTGCTTTACTGGCCTTAATAATTGTTTGTGGGGAAATAAATTTAGGCCAGCATGAACTTCATATCTCCAGGTTGCTTGATAGGATCCACTCGCTGCTCAACCTCAAGGAGAGAGTTTGTTGCTTTTACGTGAGGTGTCCTTTATTTAACCACCAATAGAACGCCTTTTTGCTGTGTTTGTCTTTCCAAACCGCCTGCAGGATTATGTTGGAAAAGAGGAGGATTTCTCTGAACAGCAGCTCTGTGGACAGGAGAGGAAATCCAGTTTGGACCAAGAGGCGTCGGAACATCCACAGATAAAAGAAGAGCATCAATAGCCAGAACATCCCTGGATAAAAGAGGAAACCATGGAGCTCCCCATAAGTGAGCAGAAAGAGCAGCTTGTTCTGATGCACAAGATTAAAGATGCAAAAGAGAAACCTTTCCCATTTTTGACATGTGGAGAAAACCTTCTTAAAAAGAAGCATTTAATGGTTCACAGGAGAACTCACACAGGTCAGAAGTTTTATAGTCTGTCCTCTGGAAAAATGTTCACAAAGAAATCTAGACTTGGTACACATATGATAATTCACACAGGTGAGAAGCCTTTTGAATGTCTGTCCTGTGGAAAAAGCTTCACTGACAAATCACAGCTTGATAAACACATCAGAATTCACACAGGTGAGAAGCCTTTTGAATGTCTATCCTGTGGAAAAAGCTTCACTGACAAATCACAGCTTGATAAACACATCAGAATTCACACAGGTGAAAAACCTTTTTGCTGTTTGTAACAATAAATTTACTAAAAAAGATAGTTTGACTGAACACACGAGAAATCACACTGGTGAGAAGCCTTTTGAATGTCTGTCCTGTGGAAAAAGCTTCACTAACAAATTTAATCTCAATAAACACATCAGAATTCACACAGGTGAGAAGCCGTTTTCCTGTACAATTTGTAAGAATAAATTTACTCAAAAGGGTAATTTGACTTCTCACGTGAGAATTCACACAGGTGAGAAGCCTTTTGAATGTCTGTCCTGTGGAAAAAGCTTCACCTCTAAGTCCGATCTTAATAAACAGATCAGAATTCACACAGGTGAAAAACCTTTTTGCTGTAACATTAGTAAGAATAAATTTAATGTAAAAAGTAGTTTGACTTCTCACATGAGAATTCACACTGGTGAGAAGCCTTTTGGATGTCTGTCCTGTGGAAAAAGCTTCAACTCTAAGTCTCATCTTAATGACCACATCAGAATTCAAACTGGTGAGAAGCCTTTTTTCCTGTACCATTTGTAACAAGAATTTTACTCAAAAAGGTAGTTTGACTTCTCACATGAGAATTCACACAGGTGAGAAACCTTTTGAATGCCTGTCCTGTGGAAAACGCTTCGCCTCTAAGCGCGTTCTTAATAATCACATCAGAACTCACACAGGTGAAAAACCTTTTTCCTGTACCATTTGTAACAAGAATTTTACTGAAAAGGGTAGTTTGACTAAACACACGAGAAATCACACAGGTGAGAAGCCTTTTGAATAAGTCACAGCAGGTAGAAGCCACAGGAATGAACAGTAGAGATGTTTACCATGTTTGACTTGTGATACAATGTCCATCTAGAAACTCCTTCACCTCATTACATGAGAAACTCATGGGTTTGTGTCCTTTTTTGAGGGCAGCTTTGAGAAAGCTATTAATTAACAGCTCTGTTTACATAGAAACTAGAACTGATAAGGTGTTATATAGTAAATCTGGTAAATACTCAGGTCCTGGGTGAATATTTGGAAGTGAACATTTGAAACTTAATTATTTTGGACCTGAGTAAATTAGATTTAAATGGCCAAAAATTGAAGCTAGTTTGCTGTCCATAGAACAAGCAGTCGATAAGTTATAGATGTTTAGTTAGGAGAAAAATAATCAAGACAGACCCATAGTGTTCAACTTTGGCATGGTGTTGCACATCTTTTTCCGAATGAATTTATTTAGAAAAAAAACTCTAGTTTTATTTTTTTACACCAAGAAACTTTTAGTTGAATGATAAGCTATCTGCTGGATATATTCCAGAAACAGACTTTTATTCTGATGAAAATATCCTCAGATGAAAATAAAAGCAAAGCTAGGACAGATTTAATGTTCTTTGCTCAGTCTTGCTGATGTTTTTGGAGGATTTTCTAAGAGATCAGCTGCAAATGATCAGAGTTTAGCTAATTCAGTGTCTTGTTGGCTTTCATTAGCAATGCATCAATCAGCCCTGCTACGTGTGTTGTTGAAACCAGGCCCACCAAAACTCCAACTGTTTTTGGCACAGTGTTAGAGCTATGGTCAATGGATATTAGAATGAAGTAGATCATCTATAGAGGAGTCTCAGATGAAGATTTGGGACATATATAAGTGTGTGTCAGTCTCAGAGTTAGTCAGCTACAAGCTAATTAATGTTGCAAAGTAGATCCAGCCACCTTGAAAGGGGGTGCTGGGATTATGTATAATTTTCCTTTGAACTAATTCTAATAGTTTTGTTCTTGATTCTGTAGATGTTCTATTTACCTGCTATGATTGAAAGTAACTATCACCTATTTTATACAACTGATTTTATGGATTATATTCTGCTGTGGATGTTTTTAATTATTGTAATTGCTTCTAAATTGATGAATGAGCAGCAATAAAAACCTCATGGATTGTAAAAATGTGCTTCTTTATATGGTTTCATATAAATTAGAAACAATCTTTTTCAATGTTTTCTCTGATACTTTCAGACAAACTAAAGCTGTAAAATAAATAGTTTAATGGCATTCACCTTCTGTCTTCTCCAGTCTTTCCTGTTGCTCCTCCATCAACATTAATCTTTTTTGCTTTTTAGAGGCTGAGTGTGTTCAAATCTGGCCATTGGATAAATCCTCCTTTGCTTGTTGGAGAACTTAGATTAGGAAATAATGTAGGTATGTATTCTGGCCCAGTTGGTCTGGCACCTGATAAAACAAGTGTTTCAGTTGCTATAACTGTGTGTGTCCAGAGCCGCTACAACCAAGCAACTAGAGGAATGAAGGATCTAACTATGGCTGTGTTCACAATGCAGCCTGAAGGGAACCAAAATCAGATTAATTTTGATGTTATTTTTTTTTTTTACCAATATGTAATCTGTACCTGATCTTTTCATGACAGTCTGAACAATAAAAATCTGATTTTGCAACAATAGTTCTGGACCATTTATAGAAAAGTGACAATGTTAGAGGTTTTTGATGAACAACTTGTACAACACAATTTGTGTAGTTGTACACAAAAATTGAAAACCTGCTGCAGCTTTTTCCTGACACCATGAGCAGGTTAATATCTGTCTGCATACAGCGCCGTAATTATTACCAATCACAGTTGGGGTCTGAAGCTGTACCACCTTCCTCCAGCAGAGTGCGCCGTGAGTCTCCTGGAGCTGGAGTCTTCCAGCACACCTGAGACGCATCTACTCATCAAGAGACCTGCCCTTTATAACCAGCTGCCAGACCTTGCTTCGACGCCGCAGTGTTGACCTAGTTTGGTTAGCGACCTGAGCCTAGAACCTGAAGAATCTTAGCTGTCTCTTGAGAGAGATCTGATTCTAACTCTCCCTTGTTTTTGTCTCACAGGAAACCTGTCTCTAACCTGAAGCTCTGGATGAGCTTAACCTGCCGAGATTGCCCTCGTGAGCCAAACCTGAAGATTCCTATGTGGATCCCCCTGCTGCTCTTAGTTAAGAGCTGAAAACTGATCAAGGTCTGCCATTAAAGTCAGAAGCAAGATGCTGCAGCTGCTCTTGGACTCTGCTGAACAAACAGTCTCTGGACCCAACGGTTCCCTCTCTCTCAAAGAGAAGCCCGGACTGTATCAAGGTATACTCTTGAATTATCAAAGACTCATAACTCATCAGCCAGCTTCCTAATCAGACTATCATCTCTGCAGACTTCAGTGAACCAGCCCGGACCAGTTCCTGATCCAGTTCATGATCTTGTGTTTTGTGCATAACTCAATAAACTCTGTTAAACTTTTACCCAGCCTCCGCCGTGTTCTGCATGTGGGCTAAGAACCTAAAACCCATCATGACAGAACACTGCGGCCAAACACAAAGCCCAGCAGATCACCTCCGTCGGAGGCTTGAGGAACAAGGCGCTCAGATCCTTGGACATGCGCATACCCTCCGTGAGTTGGATACCAAAATTGAACACCAGAATCAAATGCTTCAAACATTTGCCAGCTACATGGATAATGCTAACGCCACGCCAGCGGTATGACCAGTTCCGGATCCACTTCCGCCTCCAAGGTCACCAGTAGTGACGTCATTTCCTGAGTTCCGCTCCAGTCTCCCTGAAAAGTTATCAGGTAACCCGAAGGATTGTAAGGGATTTTTGTTCCAATGTCGACTACTTTTTGAACATTCCCCTGGCAGTTTTCTGAATGATAGAAAGATGATATCATTTATTTTGTCCCAACTCACTGGCCGAGCCCTTGAATGGGCGGAGGCAAGGTTCTCTTCTGAGTCCAGTTTCACTTGTACTTTTTCTGAGTTTGTTTCAGAATTTTTCCAGGTATTTAACCATGACTCTGATCAAACTATTGACACCCGAGCTCTGCTAAATTTAAAACAGGGAAATTCCACAGTGGCTGAGTTTTTCATCGACTTCCGGGTCAAAGCCGCAGGCTCTGGGTGGAACGAATGTGCACTTAAAAGTGCTTATTTTAAGGCCCTAAACGATAACATCAAGGATGAACTAGCCACGATCGACGAACCAACTAGTTTAGAGGATTTAATCCGCTTAACCATCAGATTGAATAACAGACTCCGAACTAGAAACAGCACTAGACAAAGAAGTCTAAGTTTTTCTGTGCCTGCCCCTGCATTGAATAATGCTTCTGTTTTTTCTGGATCCACAGAACCCGTTCCCAACCCAAGGTCTAAAAACCAGACTTATTCTGTTCCTGTCCAAGTCTCTCACTCAGATGGAGCGGAGGCCGAACCCATGCAGATTGGACACACAAGGCTAACTCCTGAGGAAAGACAACGACGTTTCAGGGGCAATCTGTGTCTATACTGTGGTGAGACTGGCCATTTCATAGCTTCATGCCCGGCTAAGTCAAAAGCCAGGGCCCGTCAGAGGAACTGAGGAGTCTGACGGGCCATTTGAAAACTGAAAAAGCTCCTCATCTGATGTTACCTGCTACACTTTTTTTTTTCCAACCAGAACCTCACCTTGTCTGCTTTCATTGACTCTGGATGTGAGCGTAATCTCATTGATTCTAACTTGGTCCAGCAATTACAGATTGAAACAGTTCCGTTATCCAAGCCCCTCAGAGTATCCGCTATTGATGGAAACAAACTCCATCAAGTCACTCATCAAACACAACCTCTAGAGCTGTTGATCTCCGGAAATCATCGTGAGACATTAACTTTTTTTGTTTTTCCTTCTGCATGTTCCCTCTTGGTGCTTGGATTTGAGTGGCTGGAACTACATAATCCCCATATCAACTGGGCTGAACGCCACATTGTGTCCTGGTCCACTCCCTGTCAGGAGACATGTCTTCGTTCTGCAGCTCCCGCTGTTCAGTTTCCTAGAGGTAGGGGGGAGAAGGACTCTCATGACCTTACTTCTGTCCCTTCCGAGTATCATGATCTGGCTCCTGTCTTCAGTAAGGTCAGTGCTACGTCTCTTCCACCTCACAGACCATATGACTGTGCCATTGAATTATTACCAGGAGCTCCCCTGCCCAGCAGTAGACTTTATAACATCTCAAAGCCTGAACGTGAGACCATGGAAAAGTATATTAACGAGTCTCTGGCTGCTGGGATAATCCGTCCATCTTCTTCTCCTCTTGGTGCTGGTTTCTTTTTTGTGGGCAAAAAGGATGGTTCCCTACGACCCTGTATAGATTACAGAGGCCTTAACCAGATAACCGTCAAAAATAAATACCCACTTCCATTACTAGCATCAGCATTTGAACCTGTTCAGGGGGCAACAGTCTTCACCAAGCTCGATTTAAGAAATGCTTACATCCACATAGGATTCTTCAGGGTGATTCCACATAGGAACCTTCAGGTTGGCTCACCAGGGCAGATTAGCAGGTTAAGCTCTCCTAGAGCTTCAGGCTTGAGACTGGTTTCCTGTGATGCAGCTCTCCCAGAGCTTCAGACCAGAGACAGGGTTCCAGTGAAGCAGCTCTTCCTGAGCTTCAGACCAGAGACAGGTTTCCAGTGAGGCAGCTCTTCCTGAGCTTCAGACCAGAGACAGGTTTCCTGTGAGGCACAGACAAAGGAGAGATTAGAATCAGATCTCACTCTAGAGACTACCAAGATTTAATCAGTAACAGAGGCTCAGGAAGCTAACCAACTAAGATCAACACTGCGGCGTGGAAGCAAGGTCTGGCAGGAGCTTATAAAGGGGAGGTCTCCTGATGAGTCGATGGAAATCAGGTGTGCTGGAAGGTTCCAGCTCCAGATCCCAACAGTAACTCCAGCCCTAATGAGAAAAATACAAAGAGCAAAAGAGGATCCTCGGCGCCCTCTGGTGGGCAAGCCTGAGGATCCCAACAGAGCCCCCCCCTCAAGGGCGGATTCCAGATGCCCCCTGAAAAAGTCCAAAAAAAAACAAAAAACAACCCAACCAGGGCGGGCGGAGGGGGCACTAGGGCGAGGAGGGCCAGAACCAACAGAAAAAAAAGTCTAAAAAACAAAAAACAACCCACCCAGGGTGGGCGAAGGGGGAAACAGGCCAGGAGGGCAGAAAACAAAACCAGAGTCCAGAACAAAAAACGATCCACTTATGGTGGACGAAAACAAAAGAAACCCCCGAAAATTTCTTGGGCAACGTCTCAGGTGGCCGGTCGTGGGACCGGCAGCGGGACAGAGTGTCAGGTGGCCGGCCGAGGGACCGGCAGCGGGACAAAGTCTCAGGTGGCCGGCCGAGGGACCGGCAGCGGAGGCGTAGCAGATGCTCAGGAGGCCGGCCGTTGGGACGGAGGCGAGGCCGATTCTCAGGGGGCCTACCGCTGGGCCGGAGGCGAGACAGATGCTCAGGAGGCCGACCACGGGGCTGGGGACGAAGTAGCGTACTCCTGATGAGTAGATGGAAATCAGGTGTGCTGGAAGGTTCCAGCTCCAGATCCCAACAGTAACTCCAGCCCTAAGGAGAAAAATACAAAGAGCAAAAGAGGATCCTCGGCGCCCTCTGGTGGGCAAGCCTGAGGATCCCAACAGAGCCCCCCCCCTCAAGGGTGGATTCCAGACGCCCCTGAAAAAGTCCAAAAAAAACAAAAAACAACCCACCCAGGGCGGGCGGAGGGGGCACTAGGGCGAGGAGGGCCAGCCAGAACCAACAGAAAAAAAAAGTCTAAAAAACAAAAAACAACCCACCCAGGGTGGGCGAAGGGGGAAACAGGCCAGGAGGGCAGAAAACAAAACCAGAGTCCAGAACAAAAAACGATCCACTTATGGTGGACGAAAACAAAAGAAACCCCCGAAAATTTCTTGGGCAACGTCTCAGGTGGCCGGTCGTGGGACCGGCAGCGGGACAGAGTGTCAGGTGGCCGGCCGAGGGACCGGCAGCGGGACAAAGTCTCAGGTGGCCGGCCGAGGGACCGGCAGCGGAGGCGTAGCAGATGCTCAGGAGGCCGGCCGTTGGGACGGAGGCGAGGCCGATTCTCAGGGGGCCTACCGCTGGGCCGGAGGCGAGACAGATGCTCAGGAGGCCGACCACGGGGCTGGGGACGAAGTAGCGTACTCCTGATGAGTAGATGGAAATTAGGTGTGCTGGAAGGTTCCAGCTCCAGATCCCAACAGTAACTCCAGCCCTAAGGAGAAAAATACAAAGAGCAAAAGAGGATCCTCTGTGCCCTCTGGTGGGCAAGCCTGAGGATCCCAACAGAGCCCCCCCCCTCAAGGGCGGATTCCAGACGCCCCCTGAAAAAGTCCAAAAAAAACAAAAAACAACCCACCCAGGGCGGGCGGAGGGGGCACTAGGGTGAGGAGGGCCAGAACCAACAGAAAAAAAAACCGCTGGGCCCCTGTGCCTTTTTTTCCTGTAGACTCTCACCGGCAGAGCAAAACTATGATGTTGGGGACCGAGAACTCCTAGCCATCAAACTCGCCTTGGAGGAGTGGCTCTAGGGGGCCGAACATCCAGTTTTGGTCTGGACCGATCATAAGAACCTGGCTTATCTCCAATCCGCCAAACAAGCTAACCCACGTCACTCCAGATGGTCTTTGTTTTTCTCCCGTTTCAATCTCATAATCTCTTACAGACCTGGTTCCAAGAACATCAAACCCGATTCTCTCTCTCGTCTTTACTCTGCTGATCAATCTGAGACGCCCGAGCCTGTTCTTCCTGCCTCCTGTACTGTTGGAGTGGTTTCCTGGGAGATCACTGATCTCATCAACTCTGCCCTAGCCTCTGAACCTGACCCAGGTAACGGTCCTCCAAATAAAACCTATGTCCCTTCTTCTGTCAGATCCCGTTTGATCCAGTGGATGCATACAGCTAAGTTTTCCGCCCACCCGGGAGTGAGCCGAACAATTGCCCTGATTTCTAGACGTTTCTGGTGGCCATCCTTACACAAGGACGTAAAGGAGTACGTGTTGGCATGTTCCATCTGCGCCAGAAACAAAACGTCTCACCAACCACCTTCAGGCCTGTTGCATCCTCTACCTGTTCCAACCCGTCCCTGGTCTAACATTGCCGTTGATTTTGTCACTGGTCTCCCGATTTCCAGAGGTATGTCCACCATTTTAACCATCGTCGACCGTTTCTCCAAGTCTTGTCATTTAATTCCCCTCAGAAAACTTCCCACGGCTTTCTAGACGGCACAGCTTGTGGTGAAGCATGTTTTCCGGCTCCATGGCATCCCACAGGAAATTCTCTCTGACCGCGGTCCACAGTTCATCTCCCAAGTCTGGAAATCCTTCTATTCTGCATTGAACTGTAAGTCTTCGCTCACCTCTAGTTATCACCCACAGTCTAATGGGCAGACAGAGAGGATGAACCAACAACTAGAATCCAATCTCCGCTGCCTGACCTCAAACAACCCCACTGACTGGAGTCAGTACCTGACCTGGATCGAATACGCCCACAACTCATTCAAGTCAGCTTCCACCAGTTTATCCCCGTTTCAGGTTAGTCTCGGTTATCAGCCTCTGCTTTTCCCTGCAGACGAGAGAGAGATCTCGGTCCGTTCAGTCCATCAACACATCCATCGTTGTCAGAGGGTCTGGAAGGACACCATCGCCACCCTCAACCGTTCTTCTGTTTCCACTAAACGCTTCGCTGACTCCAAGAGACGTCCAGCCCTGACTACTCTATAGGCCAAGAGGTATGGCTTTCCATACCTCTTGGCCCATACATTCCCCTCAAGGGGATGTCTCGAAAACTGTCCCCCCGATTCATTGGTCCCTAAAAGGTTGCTCAGATCATCAACCCCTCTGCTGTACGTCTACACCTTCCTCCGAGTCTCCGTATCCATCCCACGTTCCATGTCTCCCAGATTAAGCCAGTTGTCTCTAGCCCCCTGTGCCCTCCCTCCGACTCCCCTCCACCCGCCCTGGACATCGATGGACATCCTGCCTTCACCGTCCGCTGGATCATGGACTCCCGTCGGCGAGGTCGCGGTTGGCAGTACCTTGTCGATTGGGAGGGCTACGGTCCAGGGGACCGCACATGGGTGCCTGGCTCTTACATCCTCGATCCTTCACTGATCGAGGAGTATGAGAGCTCCCTCCCGTCGACATCTTCTGGACGGCCAAGAGGCGGTCATTGAGAGGGGGGTACTGTTGGGATCTGGAGCTGTACCACCTTCCTCCAGCAGAGTGCGCCGTGGGTCTCCCGGAGCTGGAGTCTTCCAGCACACCTGAGACGCATCTACTCATCAAGAGACCTGCCCTTTATAACCAGCTGCCAGACCTTGCTTCGACGCCGCAGTGTTGACCTAGTTTGGTTAGCGACCTGAGCCTAGAACCTGAAGAATCTTAGCTGTCTCTTGAGAGAGATCTGATTCTAACTCTCCCTTGTTTTTGCCTCACAGGAAACCTGTCTCTAACCTGAAGCTCTGGATGAGCTTAACCTGCCGAGATTGCCCTCGTGAGCCAAACCTGAAGATTCCTATGTGGATTCCCCTGCTGCTTTTAGTTAAGAGCTGGAAACTCTGATCAAGGTCTGCCATTAAAGTCAGAAGCAAGACGCTGCAGCAGCTCTTGGACTCTGGACCCAACGGTTCCCTCTCTCTCAAAGAGAAGCCTGGACTCTATCAAGGTATACTCTTGAATTATCAAAGACTCATAACTCATCAGCCAGCTTCCTAATCAGACTATCATCTCTGCAGACTTCCGTGAATCAGCCCGGACCAGTTCCTGATCCAGTTCATGATCTTGTGTTTTGTGCATAACTCAATAAATCTATTAAACTTTTACCCAGCCTCCGTTGTGTTCTGCATGTGGGCTAAGAACCTAAAACCCATCATGACAATCACATGTGGTCCCTAGGAGATGTTGCGCCTTATGCCATGATCATACTGTTTGGACATTGGGAACCACTGTCCATATTTCATCTTGACATGATGTGAAATCAAGCGTGGAATCTCTTGAATACCAGTTTGATTTCTCTAAGAATTTAAACACTGATATAACATTAGTGTTCATGTGTTCCTCAGATGCTCATTACATTTCCATTACCAAGTATGACCAAGAGTCATTTGGTGGAATCCTGATGCTTATTCGATGCTGGGTATTTCAAAAAGGGTAAAGAATCATTTAACTAAAGGTTATTTGTTCCTGATTAGGCAAATCATTTAATAAAACATTATTTGGCGAAAATAATGTTTTATTCACCTCATGGATTTGCATTTTGAATTGGTCTGAAAACATTCCAAATTAGTGAAAAGCTAATTTGATCATATGCCAAATTCTTCCAGATAAACTTTGGTTTCAAACCAAAGATCCATCTTAAACTGTAATGTGATTTTCATCCATGTTTTCCCTTCCTCTCTGTACACAGTAGTTTAGTTTAGTTGAGTTTCACTAGTTTTAGTTAAGAGTGTTAAACTGAAATGTTTGACTTGGAGCTGAATTATTTTTGTTAATTAACTCCTATACTTTGAACAGAAGTTGTGTATTTATTCCATGTATGTGCTGAATGTCCTGTTTGACCATGATTAGAGCTTGAATAACTCTTTCATTTATTGTTCTAACACAGCTGAAATAATATCTGATTAAATAAGATATTTTACCACCCCTACTGGGGAAACATCTTAAACATCTTAAAGTATTGAAAAGAAACATAAAATCACAACAGAGGTAAAACTAAAACGCAAGACTTATGAAACCTCACCATTAAGCCTCAGTTTTTCTTTCTGCTGTTTTTTAATATGAAAGCAATCTGAAGAGTTCTCAGCCTCCTGGATCCAACAAGCCCTGTAGCAAATGAAGGTCCCCTGAAGTTTGTCTAGAAAGAAGTTATCTAATTGAGATTTTAATTCCTCAAGTTGAAGCTGCTCCTCAGATGATAGAATTGATTGCCTACATAATTGTTGATATTGAGGGTTTTTTTGCCTCAATTTTATAAACCAGTTTACTAATCCTGACTGCAATTTTCTTAGCACTAATTTGGAGCTATTCCTATTACCTCAAAGGTGAAAGTTCCATCAATGAAATATTCTTAATGAGGTTACTAATTTCTGTGCAGAAATCCCTATTTTGCCAGAGGTTAGTTCAATTACCAAATAAAGGATGGTGGTGATTTACATTTAGTCAAAGAGAGAATAAAAGTAACAGCAATGATCAGTTAAAGGGGATGGTGATATTTTACCACACAATATTATAAATCATGGAAGGAATCAACCAATAGTCTACTTGAGGAATTTAATCAGGTGTTTTGTCTCAGATTCCTTGATCTCCAACAATCAGATTAAAACTGGAGAATAAAAATATCCTCAATGAGAGGATGCTGCCATTCAGAGGGAAAACGATCAGTGAATCCATCTGGAGCTACAATAATCTCCCCTCCAATGATAACCTGTTCAGTCAAGTATTTAAGCTTCCACTGCTCTATTTCCTTTTCTGGAGTCTGTTGTTTGTGATCAATTGAAAGAGTTCGTCCATTCAAATGAAATCCTTTCTAAATATCAATCAAGTTTCAGAAAAAGGAACAGCACTATTAATGCTACTATGAAGATGAAAAATTATATAATTGTAGCTCTTGATAAAAAACAGTACTGTGCTTCACTCTTTATTTATCTTTCAAAAGCTTTTGACACCGTAGACCATGCTGTTTTAAAATGCAGGCTTCTTCTCATTGGACTGTCAGAGCATGCGGTTGCTTGGTTTTCAAATTATCTAGTAAACCGATCCCAATCCCATAATTTTTTTCTTAATGCTAAAGAAACAAAGTTAAGTTTTGTTTCAAATCATAGGAAGGTGCCTCAAACCCTTCCAGTAGTGTCCACTCTGGAGGGGAATGTCATTGCGGTGTTACATGAATATAAATATCTTGGAATTGTAATTGATGACTCCCTCACCTTCAAATGTTCTATTGATAAACTTTTGAAGAAATTTAAAGTTAAAGTGGGCTTCTTCTTTCATAATAAGACATGTTTTTCTTTTGGAGTAAAAAAGCTCCTTGTTTCTGCCACCTTTTCATCGGTCTTAGATTATGGAGACCTTTTGTATAAGAATGCTACTTCTTCATGTCTTCAAATGCTGGACTCTGTTTACCATGCTTCATTAAGGTTCATCACAAACTGTAGAGCCATGACACATCACTGAACTGTATTCTCAGGTGGGGTGACCTTCCCTCTCTATGAGAAGGCAGTGTCATTGGTACACTTTTATTTACAAGGCCCTTCTTGGATTACTGCTCTCTTACATTTGTACCTTACTTACACAGAAAAGCATGGCTTCTTCTGCCATGAGATCCACCGATCAACTGTTGCTCACTGTTCCTTTTGCCCACAGAGATGACATTTGCATGTGCCACAGAAAGTAGATGTCTCAAAATTAAAGCTACAGTGTGTAATAATTACAGGGATATACAGTCAGAAATGCAATATATTATACATAACTATGTTATTTACAGTGCCGGCTGGTGAAAAATATTTTTGGTGGGGCTGATATAGCCTAGTGTATGTCTCCAACTAATCCGGAATAAGAATTCAAATAAACAATTGGACAATACATACAATTTAACTGTAATGATTTAATTTACTATATAATAACAGTAACAGTGATGATTTGGGTCACTGTGACGGGGTTCTTTGGCCTCCAAGAATCCAGTCTCAGTCGGGTTACCGGTGTTGGTGATTTATTGAGCTCAAAAACTCAAAACAGGGTGCAAAAGAAACTAAACATATACAAGATACTCTGGGCCTCAGCCTCCCTCCAGTTACCAGCAATGTAACAAAGAAACAGAAAACAAAAATGGCCGCTTTTCTTCCCACAGCCCTCATTAAATAGTTTAAGCCCCTCACCTCAGGCTCTCTCTTTCTGATTTCTTCTCATTAATCAGTTTTGTCCATATATTACCTCCACAAACAATTGATGTACAAAAACAAATAATTTTTACAACTTAATTCTTTTACACAGATTCATTGACTTATTCAATTACACCAAACTGGGTTTGAACCCAGCAAAGACGCAGCCAGACTGAAGATGACAAGTCCCTGTAGCATAAACACGTACACACCCACACCCCCCACACACCCACACACACACACACACACCCCACACACACACACACACGGCTAACCCCACTGAAATATTAAGTGTGCACCCTCAATACGCCAGCAGGTAACCAGGAACAGCTTGTGTGTTTTAAGTTCATGGAGCTACTGGTCTCAGCGCGAGTGTATTGGTCCTCACAAACACAGTATAACAGGAATGTGTGTGTGGCACGCAAAGTTTTAAGCGACGAGGTGGATTCGTCACAGTCACAATAACCATGACATGAAATGTTCATATCCTACAACAGGGATGTTCTTCTGGCAAACGGGTAGATAAATAAGGATATCACCGAATTTGGTGGAAGCTGCATCTCGTTCGTTACATTCGCCATCTTCCCTCTAATTGTCTGCACCTGCGCTTGGGTTCAGAAGCCTGTTAAAGCGCAGTATTTTCAGTGCCCCAAATACCATAAAGTTCCGAGACGCTGATTGGCCATTAAATTGACCTAGCAATAGTACATGATTGACAGATTCTCTGCAAATGTGCGGCTGTCTGATCAGCGCCCCAGAACAGAGACGGTAGGAGTCTGTCTGTGGAAATCCACAAATTAATGACAGTAGATAGGGAAATGTAGTTTATATAATTTGTTTTGCTTATAGGTACACAGTCTAGAGAGTAAAACTGACATTTATGATTTAATTTCTAAAAATATATTTTACGTTTCTCTCTTCTTATCAGGGAGGGCGGTGCCCCAGCGCCCCCTATGGGCCGGCCGGTACTGGTTATTTATCACATCTACGAGCTCAGCCTCTTAACCTTAATATTTGCGTTGCCTTAGAATTCGTTATTTATAATTACATAGGAGTGGGTCTCGCAGCCATGGAGGCAGACATCTTTGCGCTACGGCAGCGCAGAGCCAACAAACTAGCGATTGCGATATCGGCCATTGCGCTCGAAAGTAACTACGGCAAGTTGAGAGAGATGAACTGAGACGGTACTGAAATCTATACCCTACACAGACTAATGAAATACTATCTGTAAAATTATCTATGTAAACAAACCTCATCACTTAAGTAGGTAGGTGATGTGGACGTCGTGGAAGACATTTTGTCCCATAACGCTCGCCGTACTGTTGGGGGGGAGAAGCGGTGGGGGGGAGATGTTCATGTTTCTGCGGTCTGCAGTCTGGACGTTAGATGTCACTGAAAATTACACACTGTAGATTTAAGTATTCTTCTATGAATTCATAATTTGAGCAGAGTCTATACGTCCTGTCATACAAAGGGTTGTGGTAACTATTGCTCCTAGAGGGAGATAAGAAGTTCAGGAGGTCCCTTCACTGACTCCTCCAAGTTCACACCTTACTGCCAGATCTACCTGTACAACACATATCATGGCAACCTCTGACGTCTGCTTGGGCTAAATTTTCAGAGACATTGAAATCGCTGCAGAATCTTTACAAACATGGAAAGGTGTGTGCCTGATATCTGTACGTACGTCTTCTGTTTCATCACAAACTGAAACCCTTCTAGGTAGTCTGCTAATTCCTCTTTTAATATCTAGTAGAGTATCGACAATCCATGATAGATCTATAAGTAATGTATTTATGGCACATTCTTCAGCTATCTAGTAGTGTAAATAGAATATTTAGAATAGAACTGAATATAATTATAATTTATTGTCATTTCACACTGTCACAAGCTCAAAGCAACAAAATGCAGTTTGCATCTATAAAGAAGTGCTATACACAATATAGATTTCTATTTACATGAGTACAAAGACAATGTTCGTATGGACTATAAATGGTATATATAACAGAGAGTAATTGTAAGAGGCTATGAAATAAATAAATATGAAAGCTATATAATGTTGGGATCTGGAGATCTGCCACCTTTCTCCAGCAGAGAGCGCCCCTGGTCTCCTGAGCTGAAGCCATTTGGACACCTAAGGCTGATTCATCTCATCAGGAGACCAGCTATATAAGCAGCGGCTTGACTTCCCTTCAGCGCCGGAGTGTTGACCAGTTTTGGTTAGCAGAACCTGAGCCAAGCCTGCACATCAGAATCTTTGATTACTTAGGAGAGTAACTCTGATCCTAACCAGCCTTTGTCTTCTCTGCTTCTTAGGAAAACCTGATTCAAGTCAGGAGCTCTGGAGGAGCTCATGTTTGGAAACCTGCGTGCCTGCTCTGAGAAGCCAAACCTGAAGACCCTCAGTCTGCATCTCCCTGCCAGTTCTCTGGAGAGAACTTGGAGAACAGCTCAAGGTCTGAACCTCGCTAGTCAAGACGTCATAGCTGCCTGGCTAACCAAACTATCCCTCTCTGCAGAGAACTCTGTGAATCCAGTCCCGGACCTGTACCAGAATCAGTGCCAACAAATACTCTGTGTGTTTATACTAATAAACTGTTGAACTTTTATCCAGTCTCCTGTGGTGTTCTGCATGTGGGTTAAGTCAGTGAGACCCATCATGACAGAACACTCCGGCCACAAACAAAACCCAGCAGATCACCTCCAGAGGTTGATTGAGGAGCAAGCTGCTCAGATCCAAGGACACGAACTAACCCTCCGTGAGTTTAATACACGTTTGGAACATCAAAATCAAACTATTCAGGAAATAGCAGGCTATGTGAGCCTGCTCAACTTCTGGTTCCGGAGCCACATCCGCCTCAAAGGTCAGAGCCTGTCACGTCACTTCCGGAATTCCGTCCTTCTCTTCCAGAAAGATTCTAAGGTATACAAAGCAAATGTAAAGGATTTTTGTTTCAGTGCAGATTAATTTTTGAACATTCACCCGCCAGTTTTTCTAACGATAAAAGAAAAATAGCCTTCATCCTTTCTCAACTTACTGGTCAAGCTCTTGAATGGGCGGAGGCTAGGTTTTCTTCAGAATCCAGTTTCCTGTGCACTTTTTCAGAATTCATAACTGAATTTTCTCAGGTCTTTAATCAAGATTCAGACAAATCCATTGACTCCTGAGCTTTGCTCAGTTTAAGACAAGGAAATCAGACTGTGGCAGACTTTTCTATTGACTTCCGGGTTAAAGCCGCAGCTTCTGGTTGGAATGAGTGTGCACTTAAGAGTGCCTATTTTAAGGCTTTAAATGAAGACATCAAGGACGCACTTGCCACAATCGCTGAACCAGCTAATTTGGAGGATTTAATCAGATTAACCATCCGGTTGGATAATAGACTTCGAACTAGAACCAGGTCAAGGCAAAGAAGCCATAATTTTTCTGCTGCTGCTCCTGCATCTAACAGCACTTCTGTTTTTTCTGAATCTCTAGAGCCCAGTACCAGACCAAGGATTAAGAATCAATCGGCATCTGCTCCTGTTCACGCAACTCACTTTGTCTCCTCGTCTACAGAAAGATCTGAGGTTGAACCCATGCAGATTGGGCATACAAGGCTTTCCAATGAAGAAAGACAACGAAGATTCAGGGGAAATCTGTGTCTGTATTGTGGTGAACCCGGCCATTTCATTTGCACCTGCCCAGCTAAATCAGAAGCCGGGGTCCGTCACAGGATGTGAGGAGTCTGACGGACCACCTATGATCTGAAAAAACTCCTCATCTTCTGTTACCTGCAACTCTGTTCTTTTCTGATCAGACTCTCACTCTGTCAGCCTTCATAGACTCTGGTTGTGAGAGAAACCTTATTGACTCTAATCTGGTTCAACAGCTGAAGATTGAGACCATTCCTCTGAAGAAGCCTCTCAGAGTTTCAGCCATAGATGGGAAGAGGCTGCATCAAGTCACTCATCAGACACGGCCATTAGAGCTTCTGATCTCTGGAAACCACTGTGAGACTCTAACCTTTTTTGTTTTTCCCTCTGCATGTTCATCCCTAGTGCTGGGATACGAGTGGTTGGAGCCTCTTAACCCTCACATCAACTGGGCTGAACGTCACATTGAGTCTTGGTCCGCTTCCTGTCACGTCTCCTGTCTCTGTTCTGCAGCTCCTGCTATTCAGTCTCCTAGAGACGGAGATGGACCCTCCTGACCTTTCTTCCGTTCCTTCCGAATATCACGACTTGGCACCAGTCTTCAGCAAGGTCAGTGCAATGTCTCTTCCGCCCCACAGACCATATGACTGCGCCATTGACCTGTTACCAGGAGCTCCCCTTCCCAGCAGTAGACTTTTTAATATCTCCAAACCTGAGAGAGAGAAGATGGAGAAATACATCAATGAGTCACTTGCTGCTGGGATCATCCGACCGTCTTCGTTTCCTCTCGGTGCTGGCTTTTTTTTCATGGGTAAAAAAGATGGGTCTCTCCGACCCTGTATAGACTACAGAGGGCTGAATCAGATAACCATCAAAAATAAGTATCCCTTACCATTGCTAGACTCAGCTTTTGAACCTGTTCAAGGGGCAACAGTGTTCACCAAACTCGACCTAAGAAACGCCTATCATCTTCTTAGAATAAGAGAGGGAGATGAATGGAAGACGGCATTTAGGACCCCTATTGGCCAATTTGAATATTTGGTCATGCCTTTTGGTCTGACAAACGCTCCTGCCTGTTTCCAAGCTCTAGTAAATGATGTTCTCAGAGACTTCCTCAACGTTTTTGTTTTTGTATACATCGATGAAATCCTGATCTACTCCAAGAACCTGTCTGATCACAAGAAACACGTTTGTCTGGTCCTTCAAAGACTGCTTGAAAATAAACTTTTCGTAAAAGCTGAGAAATGTGAGTTTCACCAACCTTCTGTCACTTTTCTAGGGTTTGTGCTCGAGGGCGGTCAGGTGAAGCCATCTGAAGACAAAATAAAAGCAGTTTTGGACTGGCCTACTCCCGAGAACCGCAAGCAGCTTCAAAGATTCCTGGGGTTTGCTAACTTCTATAGACGATTTCTCAGGAACTACAGTCAAACAGCTCTACCTCTCACAGCTCTGACTTCTGTTAAGAAAACGTTCCACTGGTCTGCAGAAGCCGATGCAGCTTTTAACAAACTAAAGGCTCTCTTCTCCAGCGCGCCCATACTGATTCAACCTGACCCCTCTAAGCAATTCATATTAGAGGTAGATGCATCTGATTCCGGAGTGGGAGCTGTGCTGTCTCAACAATCGGACTCAGACCAAAAAACTCACCCTCGGGCCTTTTTCTCACGCAGACTTTCTCCAGCAGAGCAGAATTATGATGTTGGTGACAGAGAGTTACTAGCTATCAAGCTAGCCCTGGAGGAGTGGAGACATTGGCTTGAGGGCACTGAACACCCTGTCTTGGTTTGGACGGATCATAAGAACCTGCCATATATCCAGTCTGTAAAGAGATCCAACCCACGTCATTCCCGTTGGTCTCTGTTCTACTCAAGATTTAATCTGATCATATCTTACAGACCCGGTTCCAAGAACATTAAGCCCGACTCTCTTTCTCGCCTGTATTCATCCGATAAGCCTGAAACACCCGAGCCTGTTCACCCTGCCACTTGCACGGTTGGAGCCGTTTCCTGGGAAATCACTGATCTCATCAATCTCGCCTTGGCTTCTGAACCTGACCCAGGAAATGGACCTCCAAATAGAACTTATGTACCTACTTCTGTCAGATCCCGTCTCATCCAGTGGATGCATGCAGCTAAGTTCTCAGCCCATCCAGGTATAAGTAGAACCATCACTCTGATCACACGACGCATTTGGTGGCCGTCCCTTCACAAGGACGTGAAGGAGTACGTGCTGGCCTGTCCCATCTGTGCCAGGAATAAGCCGACCCACCAACCACCTTCTGGGCTGCTACATCCTCTGCCTGTTCCGTCTCGCCCATGGTCCCACATAGTAGTGGACTTCGTTACCGGTCTCCCAGTTTCCAAGGGTATGTCAACCATCCTCACCATAATTGATTGTTTCTCTAAAGCCTGTCATCTGGTTCCCCTCAGTAAACTGCCCACTGCTTTCCAGACCGCTCAGCAATTGGTCAAGCATGTGTTCCGTCTTCATGGTATTCCACAAGAGATTCTGTCCGATCGAGGTCCCCAGTTCATCTCCCAGGTTTGGAAAGGTTTCTGTACTGCTCTAAATTCAAAAGTCTCTCTCACTTCCGGATATCATCCACAGTCAAATGGCCAAACGGAGAGGATGAATCAGGAGCTAGAATCCACTCTCCGTTGCCTGACATCCACTAACCCGACTGACTGGAGTCAGTATTTGTCATGGGTAGAGTATGCCCACAACACACAAAAATCTGCTGCTACCGGCCTGTCTCCGTTTCAGGTATCCATTGGCTATCAACCACCACTCTTCCCTGCAGACGAAAAATAAATCTCCGTCCAATCTGTCCACCAACACATCCGCCGTTGCCACAAGGTGTGGAACGAAACAATATCTGTTCTGAACCGAACTGCCGCACAGAATAAGAAATTCTCGGACAGAAGGAGACGTCCTACACCCAATTACATTCCTGGTCAAGAGGTATGGCTCTCCACACGTGACATCCTGCTAAAATCTATGTCGAAAAAACTATCCTCCATTCATGGGACCATACAAGATCACTCAAGTCATTAACCCATCTGCTGTCCGCCTGCACCTCCCACCTACTCTCCGTATTCACCCCACCTTCCACGTCTCACAGATCAAGCCTGTTCTCACCAGTCCTCTGTGCCCGCCGTCCGACTCCCCTCCACCCGCCCGGGACATTGACGGTCACCCGGCTTTCACCGTTCGCCGGATCATGGACTCTCGTCGCCGGGGTCGTGGTTGGCAGTAACTCGTCGACTGGGAGGGCTACGGTCCAGAGGACCGCACCTGGGTTCCAGGATCCTTCATCCTAGACCCATCCCTCATAGATGATTATAAGAACTCTGTTCCGTCCACTTCCTCAGGACCGCCAGGAGGCGGTCGTTGAGGGGGGGGTATTGTTGGGATCTGGAGATCTGCCACCTTTCTCCAGCAGAGAGCGCCCCTGGTCTCCTGAGCTGAAGCCATCTGCACACCTGAGGCTGATTCATCTCATCAGGAGACCAGCTATATAAGCAGCGGCTTGACTTCCCTTCAGCGCCGGAGTGTTGACCAGTTTTGGTTAGCAGAACCTGAGCCAAGCCTGCACATCAGAATCTCTGATTACTTAGGAGAGTAACTCTGATCCTAACCAGCTTTTGTCTTCTCTGCTTCTTAGGAAAACCTGATTCAAGTCAGGAGCTCTGGAGGAGCTCATGTTTGGAAACCTGCCTGCCTGCTCTGAGAAGCCAAACCTGAAGACCCTCACTCAGTCTGCATCTCCCTGCTAGTTCTCTGGAGAGAACTTGGAGAACAGCTCAAGGTCTGAACCTCGCTAGCCTAAAGCCAAGCTCTGCCGCTGCTAAGCTCTCTGCTAAACCCTCAGTCTCTGGACCCAACTGGTTCCCTCTCTCCACTGATCAGTCTGAACCTCATCAGGTACAACTCAGTATCAAACTCTGTCAAGACGTCACTGCTGTCTGGCTAACCAAACTATCCCTCTCTGCAGAGAACTCTGTGAATCCAGTCCCGGACCTGTACCAGAATCAGTGCCAATAAATACTCTGTGTGTTTATACTAATAAACTGTTGAATTTTTATCCAGTCTCCTGTGGTGTTCTGCATGTGGGTTAAGTCAGTGAGACCATTCATGACATATAATTCAATTCAGTTTATGTATATAGCTGTCAGGATTTTATCTAAAGCTCGGATCCACATGCAGTGAAGCCAAACAGAGAGACACAGAGTAAAATTTGAACAGGTTTTATTAAAGAGTATGTTGAGTTAAGTGCAGAATTCCTCCGAACTCTGCTCGGCCAGGAAACTGGAAGACGAGAGGAAGACAGACTGTTAGATTCAGGCTCAGTGGGGAATTGGAGTTGTTCATCTTGTAGGAGAGGATTTGATGCCACTCACGTTTCAAGAGAAGAACAGACACGTAGACTTCAGTCTGTGTGTTGGTCTTCCAGAGTTTGTTTGGTTCGGTGGAGGGTGGAACAGGGTTTACCCAGAACTCGGACGGAGTGGCATGATGCAGCCGCTGGTTGCAACTCAGTTTTCCTGTGGTACTTGAACGGGTCGTGGTGAAGATGACTTCCTTACTCAGAGAGTGATCTCAGAGTGCTCAAAGGTGGCTGCATCCAAACCTCTTGTTTGGGATACGTTGCTTAGTGTAAGACTCAGTTGATCCCACTTGGGAGAAGGCGGTCTGAAAAGGTTTGCAGGAAGGCTTCCTGCCGAAAGGCAAAGAACAAACAAAGTTGATGTTGGGATCTAATGTTGGGATCTAATTCATGTGCTTGTGCTTCAATAAACTCTGTTAAACTTTTCATCAGACTCCGTTGTGTTCTGCATATTGGGCTTTTCCGAACCCATCATGACAGTTGAAACTCAGGGAGAAACAAGCGCTCATTACAAGTCAATGTGATCTCAGCTTGGCTAGAGAACAAAACTCAAAAAGCAAAAAACTCAGATAATAGTCAGCATAAACAAGGCTTGGCTAGATTACCCTAAACTGGCAAACACTCTGGCGTCGAAGTAGTGGCAACCAGCAGCTTAAGAGCAGTCCGGTGATGAGGCAACAGCTTGGAGGTGTGTGAGGAGGGGAACCGGAGCCAGGCGCCTCCTGGTGGTGGAAGGGAGAAACACAAAAGACAAGACGAACACAAAAACTGGGATCCTGACAATAGCGGCAATTCACAACACGTTATCTCAAAGCACTATGGGAGCTGCCTTGGAGCTCGTCTGCCTGGCTGTGTGTTTCCTGGACGGGGCCACCTTTTACAGCTGCTTTTTGTATCTCTGCTTCTGTCTCCTTGAACCCCAGTCGGCCTCGGCAGATGGCCGCTCACACTGAGCCTGGTTCTGCTGGAGGTTTCTTCCTGTTAAAAGGGAGTTTTTCCTCTCCACTGTCGCTACAAGCATGCTTAGTGTGGGGGATTGTATTTGAGTCAATGCAATCAACTGGTTTTCCTTAGATAGAAAACTTTGTATCAATTTGACTGTATGATCTGGTTGAACTGTAAAGTGCCTTGAGATGACATGTGTTGTGAATTTGGCGCTATATAAATAAACTGAATTGAATTGAATTGAACTTTACAGTTCAACCAGATCATACAGTCAAATTGATTCAGAGTTTTCTATCTAAGGAAAATCAATTGATTGCATTGACTCATTGAGTCAAATGCAATCCCTCACACTAAGCATGCTTGTAGCAGCAGTGGAGAGGAAAAACTCCCTTTTAACGGGAAGAAACCTCCAGCAGAACCAGGTTCAGTGTGAGCGGCCATCTGCTGAGGCTGACTGGGGTTCAAGGAGACAGAAGCAGAGATACAAAAAGCAGCTGTAAAAGGCGGCCCCATCCAGGAAACACACAGCCAGGCAGACGAGCTCCAAGCCAGCTCCCATGTCAGAGGATGAAGAGAGCACATCCAGCCAGTCACGGTAGCACTGAAACAGCTCTGGTGAAAGTCACTCATGATATTCTCATGGCCTCAGATAATGGACTTGTATCTGTGCTCGTCCTGTTGGATCTCAGTGCTGCATTTGATACAGTTGACCATAATATTCTTTTAGAAAGACTTGAATATTTTGTTGGAATTAAAGGAACAGCACTGGACTGGTTTAAATCTTATCTATCGATCGAATTCAGTTTATTAACGTTATAACAAATCTTCCACATGCTCAAAGGTTACCTGTGGAGTACCACAGTGATCACTGCGAGGAACAAATCTTTTTACTTTATACATGCTCCCAATCGGTAGAATTATTAGACAGTATGGGATTAATTTTCACTGTTATGCTGATGATACCCAGCTATATCTGTCTATAAATCCAGATGAACCTAAGCCATTACATAGATTACAGGCATGCCTTGAAGACATAAAAACCTGGATGACTCTTAACTTTCTCCTTCTGAATGCAGACAAAACAGAAGTTATAGTATTTGGACCAGAGTCTTTGAAAAAAAAGCACATTAGTCAGTCACTGCATTTGGATGGGATTAAACTGATTTCAGATAATAAAGTAAAAAATCTTGGGGTTGTTTTTGATCAGGACCTCTCATTTAAATCCCATATCAAAGAGGTTTCTAGAATTTCCTTCTTTCATCTGAGGAACATAGCAAAAATTAGAAATCTCCTGTCCAGGGGTGATGCTGAGAAACTAGTCCATGCATTTGTTACTTCAAGGCTAGACTATTGTAATTCTTTACTATTAGGAAGTCCACAAACTGTAGTTAAAAGCCTTCAGCTGATCCAAAATGCTGCAGCCAGAGTTCTGATGAAAATTAAAAAGAGAGATCACATCTCTCCTATCCTGGCTTCTCTTCATTGGCTTCCTGTTAAATCCAGAATAGAATTTAAAATCCTCCTTCTCACTTATAAAGCCTTAAATGGCCAAGCTCCATCTGATATCAGAGATCTGATTGTTCCTTATGTTCCTAACAGAGCACTTCGCTCTCAATCTGCAGGTTTACTAGTGGTTCCTAGAATTTCTAAAAATAGAATGGGAGGCAGATCTTTTAGTTATCAGGCTCCTCTCCTGTGGAACCAACTACCAGTTTTAGTCCATGAGGCAGACACCCTGTCTACTTTTAAGGCTAGGCTTAAAACTTTCCTTTTTGATAATGCTTATAGAGCTGTATCAAAGCTTATACAGATTATAGGGCTCGGGATCCACGTTGCATTGTGGGACGTCGCGGTCATATTGACGGCTACGCAAACGTAAACATAGCTCTGATACAACGTTGTTGTTGAAAGAAGAGACGTAGAAGTAGAGAGAAAAAAGATGTCAAAATCCCGAAAAAGATCTGGAATTTACCAGGACACATTAAATAGAGAAGCCATGGACCGGTATGTTGACAAAATCAGCATTATTAATCATTTGGATCCATATGAAGTTCCAAACAATGAGTGGAGCACCGATGAGTGAGCGCCTATACTTCAAAACAGTTCCGAAGCTACAAGTCCTTGGAGTCTCATGTGCAGTTCATGAATGGATGGGTTCAGGAGCTGCAGATCATAAAGCCAGCAAACAGTGGGAACACAGTCATCCGTACGAAGGTAAGCTGTGATCAGACGGGCTCTGGAACCTGCTAGTTTAGCAACTGTTAACCGCTAATGCTAACAACCACTCACGCATGTAATGTACTTTTAACTAGCTGCTATGTGTTTCAAAGGTGTAGTTAGTAACGTTAACTGCCAACCCTCCGGGTTTCTCACGTATTTGAGCCTTTTCCCCCTGCCGTTTTTTTTATTTTCCCGTTAAAGATCCCAACTTTGAAGGAAAGAAACAAAGTAGGCTATAAAATAAAACCGTGCATCTTTAACTTACCAGAATGAAAATGCAGGGAACACACTCTCAATGACATTGGAATACTGTGGAAAGTTATGTTGGGTCGTCTTACAGCCGCGATCCAAGCTAGCCGACGACTCTTTATCTCTGACGCTTGGTCTTCATGGTTACGCCTCCAGGCAGGAAAGCGGTGGAAAGTTAACCCGTTTTCTAGGTTTTTCCCATGGTGATCATGTGGTGAGCTGTTACAGCCCACAATACAGCAACGGTTTACCATGGTTGAAATCAAGTTAAGGTGAAATTAATCACGCTGAGAAGGAGTACAGTATGCGGTAGTCATAGGCAGTAGTCTGAGCCGCGGTAAAAGAGGCCGTCAATATGGCGGCAACGCAAAGTGCTTACGTCATGACGACCAAGCACTATTTAGGAGAGGTAGGATTTGGATCATATACATACATTAAAACCTATTGAAATTGTAGATGTTCTTGACTGGGGAAAATTATTTTCAGAGTTTAGAGCTGAGTATCGCCACTGTTTCATCCGGTGCAGGTTTCTGGGGACGAGGAAGGCGAGGAGAGTTAAGGGGGTTTTATAGTGAAGGCATTGCCTCAGGGTACTGCAGCCACTTCTATCTTAAATGTACAAGGATCTTATAAAATAAAGAGTAAGACTTCAAAAATAATCATTATATTGTATCGTATTAATATTTCGAGGGACTGTGTTTAACAAATATCAAATTCAACCTAAAGGAAATAGAGCAGTGGAAGCTTAAATACTTCACTGAACAGGTTATCATTGGAGGGGAGATTATTGTAGCTCCAGATGGATTCACTGATCGTTTTCCCACTGAATGGCAGCATCCTCTAGTTGACGATATTTTTATTCTCCAGTTTTAATCTGATTGTTAGAGATCAAGGAATCTGAGACAAAACACCTGATTAAATTCCTCAAGTAGAGAATTGATTGATTCCTTCCATGATTTATAATATAGTGTGGTAAAATATCACCATCCCCTTTAACTGATCATTGCTGTTACTTTTGTTCTCTCTTTGACTAAATGTACATCACCATCATCCTTTATTTGGTAATTGAACTAACCTCTGGCATAATAGGGATTTCTGCACAGAAATTAGTAACCTCATTAAGAATATTTCATTGATGGAACTTTCACCTTTGAGGTAATAGGAATAGCTCACATTCAGTGCTAAGGAAGTTGCAGTCAGGATTAGTAAACTGGTTTATAAAATTGAGGCAAAAAAAAAACCACAACTGATTTATATCAACAATTATGTAGGAAATCAATTCTATCATCTGAGGAGCAGCTTCAACTTGAGGAATTAAAATCTCAATTAGATAACTTCTTTCTAGACAAAGTTCAGGGGACCTTCATTTGCTACAGGGCTTGTTGGATCCAGGAGGCTGAGAACTCTTCAGATTGCTTTTATATTGAAAAACAGCAGAAAGAAAAATTGAGGCTTAATGGTGAGGTTTCTTTAGACTTGCATTTTAGTTTTACCTCATAGGGACCACATGTGATTGGTAATAATTACGGCGCTGTATGCAGACAGATATTAACCTGCTCACGCTGTCAGGAAAAAGCTGCAGCGTGAGGACTCTTGCTATGAATGTGAATTTGAAGTTGCAGAGAGAGTTATGTTATAAGTTTGGAATTGTAGAATAATAAAAAAAATCAGGTAGTTATTTTTCATTTTGTGTACAACTACACAAATTGTGTTCTACAAGTTGTTCATCAAAAACCTCTAACATTGTCACTTTTTCTATAAATGGTCCAGAACTATTGTTGCAAAATCTGATTTTTATTGTTCAGACTGTCATGGAAATATCAGGTACAGATTACATATTGGTAAAAAAAAAAACAAATAAAATTTAATCAGATTAGGGTCCCTTCAGGCTGCCTTGTGAACATAGCCATAGTTAGATCCTTCATTCCTCTAGTTGCTTGGTTGTAGCGGCTCTGGACACACAGTTATAGCAACTGAAACACTTGTTTTATCAGGTGCCAAACCAACTGGGCCAGAATACGTACCTACATTATTTCCTAATCTAAGTTCTCCAACAAGCAAAGGAGGATTTATCCAATGGCCAGATTTGAACTCAGGCTCTAAAAAGCAAACAGATTAATGCTGATGGAGGAGCAACAGGAAAGACTGGAAAAGACAGAAGCTGAATGCCATTAAACTATTTATTTTACAGCTTTAGTATGGCTGAAAATATCAGAAAACATGGAAAAAGATTGTAATTTATTTGAAATCATATAAAAAAAACACATTTTTACAATCCATGAGGCTTTATTGCTGCTCATTCATCAATTTAGAAGCGATTACAATAATTAAAAACATCCACAGCAGAATATAATCCATAAAATCAGTCGTATAAAATAGGTGATAGTTACTTTCAATCATAGCAGGTAAATAGAACATCTACAGAATCAAGAACAAAACTATTAGAATTAGTTCAAAGGAAAATTATACTTTCAAAAAAATGTTTAAAAAGCAGAAACTTTACACTTCTAGAGGAGAGTCAGATTTCTTTAATACATTATTAAGACAAAGGCTTTTTACCAAGTTAAAGCAGGTTCAAACTGATCAGTAAAAATAACATCAACATCATCAATCCTGTTTATCTTTTTAAACAAACATGTTTCATCATTTTAGGACTTTAATTTACCTGAACTACAGACTCCAGCCTCTAAACTGAGTTCTTTGATGTCCCGTAGTTTAACCCCATAATCCCAGCACCCCCTTTCAAGGTGGCTGGAGCTACTTTGCAACATTAATTAGCTTGTAGCTGACTAACTCTGAGACTGACACACACTTTTATATGTCCCAAATCTTCATCTGAGACTCCTCTATAGATGATCTACTTCATTCTAATATCCATTGACCATAGCTCTAACACTGGGCCAAAAACAGTTGGAGTTTTGGTGGGCCTGGTTTCAACAACACACGTAGCAGGGCTGATTGATGCATTGCTAATGAAAGCCAACAAGACACTGAATTAGCTAAACTCTGATCATTTGCAACTGATCTCTTAGAAAATCCTCCAAAAACATCAGCAACACTGAGCAAAGCTCATTAAATCTGTCCTAGATTTGCTTTTATTTTCATCTGAGGATATTTTCATCAGAATAAAAGTCTGTTTCTGGAATATATCCAGCCGATAGCTTATCATTCAACTAAAAGTTTCTTAGAGTAAAAAATTAAGTTTTATTTCTTAATAAATTCATTCAGAAAAAGATGTGCAACACCATGCCAAAGTTGCACAGTATGGGTCTGCCTTGATTTTTTATTTACAATTTAAACTTATCAATTGCTTGTTCTATGGACAGCAAACTTGCTTCATCTGTAACTAATATGTTGTTGTTGCACTTTATTATGTTTATTCCCCTCATTACAGAAAAAATAAGAAATCATAAATGTAAACATTTTGTGGCCATTTAAATCTAATTTACTCAGTTCCAAAATAATTAACTTTCAAATGTTCACTTCCAAATAGGACCTGAGTATTTACCAGATTTACTATATAACACCTTATCTGTTCTAGTTTCTATATAAACAGAGCTGTTAATTAATCTCAAAACTTGCCTAAAAAAAAAGACTGAGTTTCTCATGTAATGAGGTGAAGTAGTTTCTAGATGGACATTCTATCACCAGTCAAACATGGTAAACACCTCTACTGTTCATTCCTGTGGAATTTAACTGCTGTGACTTATTCAAAAGGCTTCACACGAGTATGAATTCTGATGTGTCTATCAAGACTAGATTTTTTAGTGAAGCTTTTTCCACATGACAGACATTCAAAAGGCTTCTCACCAGTGTGAATTCTCATGTGAGAAGTCAAATGACTCTTTTGATTAAATTTATTGTTACAAATGGTACAGGAAAAAGGCTTCTCACCTGTGTGAATTCTGATGTGTGTATCAAGATCAGATTTCCGAGTAAAGCTTTTTCCACAGGACAGACATTCAAAAGGCTTCTCACCTGTGTGAATTCTGATGTGTTTATCAAGATCAGATTTCAGAGTAAAGCTTTTTCCACAGGACAGACATTCAAAAGGCTTCTCACCTGTGTGAATTCTGATGTGTTTATTAAGATAAGACTTGAACGTGAAGCTTTTTCCACAGCAAAGACATTCAAAAGGCTTCACACCAGTGTGAATTCTCATGTGAGAAGTCAAAATACTCTTTCGAGTAAAATTCTTGTTACAAATGGTACAAGAAAAAGGCTTCTCACCTTTGTGAATCATCATATATTTATCAAGTCTAGATTTCTTTGTGAAAGATTTTCCACAGGACAGACAATAAAACTTCTGATCTGTGTGAGTGTAAATCATTAAATGCTTTTTTTTAAGAAAGTTTTCTCCACATGTCAAACATGGGAAAGGATCCTCTCTTGTATCTTTAATCTGCTGCTTAAGAACAAGCTGCTCTTTCTGCTCACTTATGGGGAGCTCCATGGTTTCCTCTTTTATCCAGGGATGTTCTGGCTTTTGATGCTCTTCTTTTATCTGTGGATGTTCCGACTCCTCTTGGTCCAAACTGGATTTCCTCTCCTGTCCACAGAGCTGCTGGTCAGAGAAATCCTCCTCTTTTCCAAGATAATCCTCCAGGCGGTCTGGAAAGACAAACACAGCAAAAAGGCGTTCTATTGGTGGTTAAATAAAGGACACCTCACATAAAAGCACCAAACTCTCTCATTGAGGTTGAGGAGAAAGTGGATCCTATCAAGCAACCTGAAGATATGAAGTTCATTCTGGCCTAAATTTATTTTCTCCACAAACTATTATTAAGAAAAGTAAAGCATTTACATCCAACACCACAGTGACTGTCTGGCAAATGAGGAAGTAATGAGACACGCTAAACTCAGCAGTGCTTCCTGTACACCTCTGCCTGGAAGAGACATACCACAGCTCAATGTGTCAGAGGTTTAGCAGGAGCTGCCATTTTAATCCCATATCATAGAGGTTTCTAGAATTTCCTTCTTTTATCTTCAGAGAAATATCCTGTCCAGGGGTGATGCTGAGAAATTAGTCCATGCAATTGTTACTTCAATGATGGACTATTGTAATTCTTTAAAATCAGGAAGTCCACAAACCTTCAGCTGATCCAAAATGCTGCAGAGTGCTGATGAAAATTAAAAACAGACACCACATTTCTCCTATTCTAGCTTCTCTTCATTTACTTCCTTTTAAGAATTTAAAATGCTCCATATCACATATAAAGCTCTAATTAACCAGGATCCATCTGATATAAGTGATATACACTCACCGGCCACTTTATTAGGTACCCCATGCTAGTAACGGGTTGGACCCCCTTTTGCCTTCAGAACTGCCTCAATTCTTCGTGGCATAGATTCAACAAGGTGCTGGAAGCATTCCTCAGGGAGTTTGGTCCATATTGACATGATGGCATCACACAGTTGCCGCAGATTTGTCGGCTGCACATCCATGATGTGAATCTCGCGTTTCACCACATCCCAAAGATGCTCTATTGGATTGAGATCTGGTGACTGTGGAGGCCAATTGATTACAGTGAACTCATTGTCATGTTCAAGAAACCAGTCTGAGATGATTCCAGCTTTATGACATGGCGCATTATCCTGCTGAAAGTAGCCATCAGAAGTTGGGTACATTGTGGTCATAAAGGGATGGACATGGTCAGCAACAATACTCAGGTAGGCTGTGGCGTTGCAACGATGCTCAATTGGTACCAAGGGGCCCAAAGAGTGCCAAGAAAATAAATATTCCCCACACCATGACACCACCACCACCAGCCTGAACCGTTGATACAAGGCAGGATGGATCCATGCTTTCATGTTGTAGACGCCAAATTCTGACCCTACCATCCGAATGTCGCAGCAGAAATCGAGACTCATCAGACCAGGCAACGTTTTTCCAATCTTCTATTGTCCAATTTTGATGAGCTTGTGCAAATTGTAGCCTCAGTTTCCTGTTCTTAGCTGAAAGGAGTGGCACCCGGTGTGGTCTTCTGCTGCTGTAGCCCATCTGCCTCAAAGTTCGATGTACTGTGCGTTCAGAGATGCTCTTCTGCCCACCTTGGTTGTAACGGGTGGTTATTTGAGTCACTGTTGCCCTTCTATCAGCTCGAACCAGTCTGGCCATTCTCCTCTGACCTCTGGCATCAACAAGGCATTTCCGGCCACAGAACTGCCGCTCACTGGATGTTTTTTCTTTTTCGGACCATTCTCTTTAAACCCCAGAGATGGTTGTGCGTGAAAATCCCAGTAGATCAGCAGTTTCTGAAATACTCACACCAGCCCTTCTGGCACAAACAATCATGCCACGTTTAAAGTCACTCAAATCACCTTTCTTTCCCATACTGATGCTCGGTTTGAACTGCAGGAGATTGTCTTGACCATGTTTACATGTCTAAATGCACTGAGTTGCTGCCATGTGATTGGCTGCTTAGAAATTAAGTGTTAACAAGCAGTTGGACAGGTGTACCTAATAAAGTGTCCGGTGAGTGTAATTGTTCCTTACGTTCCTGACAGAGCACTTCGCTCTCAATCTGCAGGTTTACTAGTGGCTCATAGAATTTCTAAAAGTAGAATGGGAGGCAGATCTTTTAGTTATCAGGCTCCTCTGCTGTGGAACCAACTACCAGTTGTAGTCAGTGAGGCAGACACCCTGTCTACTTTTAAGCTTAAAACTTTCCTTTTTGATAAAGCTTATAGTTAGAGTGGCTCAGGTTATACTGAGCCATCTCTATAGTTATGCTGCTATAGGTTTAGACTGCTGGAGGACATAGGGACCCCTTTTAATAGTTATTTCTCAAAACAGCCATAAAACCAAAGGTTTCCTGTCATTTGTTTAAATAATAACCCCACAGTGGTGATGAGTTCTATCCTCAGTATCTGTGTTTCTATTGATTAGACTGCTTGTTGAATTGAGTTAAGAAAAAAACTGGGAAACAATCCCACCTGATCAAAATGCTGCTGTGTAAATAATGAGTTTGAAATATTTCTATTTAGTTCCTAAAAATGATCGACACTCATGTGTTCCTTATAAGTTAGATCGTCATGGAATTTCAACCAAAGAAGAGAGCAATTTTTTTTAAAACATAGGGATAAAATTAAGCCTTCTACTCTTATTGTGTCCCAGAGCACTGTTTTCCCACAGAAAGGTTAGTTTCAATTTTGCAAAAAAACAAAACAAACAAACATTAATATTAATTAATTAATTATTATAATCCAGACCACTGTGTAATTCCTAGATAAGAAAATATGTGCTGTAATTGGTGGATGAAATGTCAAATGGTTTTCTCAGCTGCCACTGGCCAGGGGTCTATTTCACAAAGCAGGTTTAAACAAACTCAGAGTTAAACCCTCAACTCTAAATTGATCTAGCCTACGGTTGAAAACTCAATATCAATAAGGCTGCTGTGAGTTAGTTTGATCAACTGTAAGTAGGTCCACTGTAACCTGAACATGTGCATATCAAGTAAGTAAAACCATTATCAGCAGAGCCCCAATTTGCTGAGTCATCATGATGACAGACAACAGTAAGGTTCAATTTCACACCACTGGAAATAGAGATTTTAATAAAGAAATGTAAAAACAAACTGGAAAAAGGGTTTAAAAGACAGAAACAGTGCTACATCTGCAAAGGATAAGAACATTGTGTGGGAGAAGATTGCTGCTCCAGTTAATGCATAGGTTTATATAGAGTACCGTATGGCAGCCGTTTTAACATTTATTAAACACTCTTCTCTGTTGTTCCATTTATAGATCACTATGATTCTTTCTAATAGGATCTAATAGGATCTTCAGCAGGTGAAGATGAAGTCTAAAAACATTATCCTAACAGGTAGGACCTGTTCATCATCTCATGGGTTCCTCCTAAGTTGGATTCTGTCTCCTTTTACACAGTAAATACTAAGTGTCTGCTTGCTGCCGCTTCGGATGTTATCATCCCAATAAATGGCCGTTATTGGCGGTTATCAGTCCTATGGAATGGCTTCGGATTGTGCCAGTAGGCTCACTAGGTTGGTTTCACTGAAGCCCCAGAATTGATGAATCCATTTATGTGTAATCTAAAAATAATTTCAGTAGTTCTTCATTTAATATAAAAATGCTCATGTGTCGCTGATAATAAAGAAATAAAAAATATATAAACAGTTTTAGAATCTTCTGTAGAAGCAGTTTATTTGTCTTATATCATATCAGAAATCAGAATCAGAATATATCCTTAAACATGGCCCTATACTTACTTAGCAACAAACAGTACATGTTGAAGTTCAAGTATGAGTCTTAGCAATAATAAAGTCCCTAATGCCTTATTTGTATGCAATTAGATGATATATGAGGAGGTTTGGCATAAACAGAGAGCATCTGTATAAACATTCTTGGAGGGTCGGAGTGACTTTGACACAGACCAGCCCACGTGACTTCCAGTAAGCTTTCGACATGATATTCCTGTGCATGTGCAGTTACGTAATGCGATGTGGAAACTATAAATGCTGCCCTGAGTCGACGGAAGGTTGGGGGATAACAGAATATTTGACGATGCAATGCTGGATGTATGAAGTGTTTAAGACAGCTGTATGAATTTGGTTTTGTAATTAAATGTGTCCCCCCTCCGGGTTATGATAAAATGGTGTGAATCGTGGCCTTCTTTCTGTCATAAAGGAATTCTACCAATGAGCTTCCATACTTCTCCCTATAAATATCTGATTCTAATGATAAGACTGGACTCACTTGATGAGATGAGTGGAGTCTGGTGTGCTATTGCTTGGTCGGAAAGAACACCTGCAGCCTCACGGCCCTTTCTGGAACCAGTTTGAGACCCCTGCTGTAGACACACAGCAGCTGCAGCATTCTGCCCTTTCTTCATGTCACCATGTTATTCTACACAAACTATGTCGACTTCAATCACCAAACACCAGTTTCATCTTTTCCCTCCCCAGTTTATTTCTGCTTCATACTGAAACCAAGAGTTAAAACTAATCCACTACTACTAAACCACTAATCCACATCCAAACAAAGCGGGACTGTTTTAGTCTAAAAGCTTTTAGATATCATCCAGGATGACAATAGGGCTCGGGATCCACGTTGCATCGTGGGAAGTTGCGGTCATATTGACGGCTACGCAAACGTAAACATAGCTGTGATACAACGTTGTTGTTGAAAGAAGACACGTAGAAGTAAAGAGAAAAAAGCTAGTTTAGCAACTGCTAACCGCTAATGCTAACAACCACTAACGCATGTAATGTACTTTTAACTAGCTGCTATGTGTTTCAAAGGTGTAGTTAGTAACGTTAACTGCCAACCCTCCGGGTTTCTCCCGTATTTGAGCCTTTTCCCGCTGCCGTTTTTATTATTTTCCCGTAAAAGATCCCAACTTTGAAGGAAAGAAACAAAGTAGGCCATAAAATAAAACCGTGCATCTTTAACTTACCAGAATGAAAATGCAGGGAACACACTCTCAATGACTTTGGAATACTGTGGAAAGTTATGTTCGATCATATTACAGTCGCGATCCAAGCTAGCCGACGACTCTATCTCTGACGCTTGGTCTCCATGGTTGCGCCTCCAGGCAGGAAAGCGGTGGAAAGTTAACCCATTTTCTATGTTTTTCCCATGGCGATCATGTGTTGAGCTGTTACAACCCACAATACAGCAACGGTTTACCATGGTTGAAATCAAGTTAAGGTGAAATTAATCAGGCTGAGAGGGAGTACAGTATGCGGTAGTCATAGGCAGTAGTCTGAGCCGCGGTAAAAGAGGCCGTCAAGATGGCGGCGACGCAAAGTGCTTACGTCATGACGACCAAGCCCTATAGAGAAATGATGAAGCCAGTTGTTCCTTTTGTTAGTGGTTGGCAGTGATTATTGAAACAAACTGTAATCAAATGGACGTGTTGCCATCAGAGTGTAGATCAGAATTATTCATCGTTCTTGTTGGGTTTATTAATCCAGAGAAATGTGAGTTTAAAAGATTAAAAGGAAATAATCAACACAGAGACAGCGTTTTTTGACGTCAGCCTCAGCAGAAGCGGAGAGAAGGTGTCGGCTCAGAAACCAGCACCTTCTCACACAGATCCCTTCATTGCAAAGCCTTTTATTAACAGTTTACAACATCATAAGGCGGGCCTAAAACAGAAGACCCAGTAATGATTATCTGGGAGGATGCAGGTAATAAGAAGTCACACAACCGTGTGATTCTGCCTCATGACCTACTGGAGGTCATAAAAGTTTATGACCCTTCTGGTTGAATCACAGGATAGTTATCACTCTAACAGTTCTTAAAGTTGAACACAGATTGTGTATTTCCAGGTTCTGTGAAGGAGTCCTGAAAGACACAGAGACATCTGCATATTCCAGCTGCCACCACCAGCTGATCTACAACACTGGATATAATGTGGGCGAGATGCAACAAAACACCTTCTAGGGCTCTTTGTTTAAGTTTCACAAAGCAGATACAGCTTTCATAAATCCCAAAGAGGGTTTGAAAGATTCTGCTGTTAGCTTGGAATAATCTAATCCAGGTTCAGGTGTCTGAGTGTTGTAGTTTTTGAATTAGAACAGATTAAAGACACTTAAGGTGGTGAGAAAAGAGGTGGAATAGCCTAGGGCTGCAACAACGAATCGATAAAATCGATAAAAATCGACTTTTAAAAGCGTTGGCAACGAATTTAATCATCGATTAGTTGTGTCGCGCGATTAATGCGTCATCCGCCGCCGCCGTCATCCGGGGGAAGAAAAAAAAATATGGCGGAGCGAGTCAGCGCCGCAGTTGCAGTGTTGCCAACTCAGCGACTTTTCAGACCCCTCCAGCGACTATTTTTCAAAAAAGCGACTAGCGACAAATCTGGCGACTTTTTACGGTGTCACTGGCGGCTTTTGCCTGCCGTGGGGCGCCTCCCCCATCCCAACGCCTTTCTCCCTCTCCCACAGGAATCCCTCTCAGCGCGGCAGTCAGAGCCGCAGGATTTTAGTGAGGAGTTTACCCTCAGCGTCCAGACTGCAAATGAAGCGCGCATGCGCCGGGATTGACGGCGCAAATTGATCACAATAATTAAAATAGCCTGCGCTTTGTAAAGTGAAAAAAGTGATAACATGCAACTTTTTTCAAAAGAAATTAACATGGCACGGAAGCACCACTGTTATGACGCAGCACCTGAAAAGAAAATACTTTGGAGCCTTTGATGGCAGTGAAGAGAGCTGATCAGCAGGATGAGTAACCATGTTTGTTTGGTTTTAAAGTGGGGAAACGTAACGTTAGTTTCTCAGGTAGCTCATCTGATGCTTTCCTTACCTTGTTAGTAGGTTACAGACAGGGATAAGGTTGGCTACTTATTTTACTTTTAATTTCATTTACATTAGCTTAAGCAGCGTTTATATTTTCTTTATAAATAAATTAACTTGCAAATTATGAGGGCAAGGCTTTTAAAGTTTAAATCTTCTGGCAAAGATAAAGAAAAGAAGATCCTGCAATTTATGGAAGAAAGGCAGAATAAAATCCAGCCAGATCAGTAATATGTCAATTAATTATCTGCCACATTCCCATGTAAATATCTATCTTTGGAGGATGTGTTTTTTAGCACCCCTAATTCTCTCATTTTTATTCCAAATACAATTTATAATTTGAATCACAGCTATTTTTATCTCTATGGTTCAGTATTTTCTCAAGCAGCAACTTTAACTGCTATACTTTCCTGTCTTAAAAGGCAGAACTCTTCTAGTCTAAAAAAAACTAATTTCTTGAAATGGGGGGACCTATTGTTGAACCCCTTAGGGGCTTTAAAAAACAAAAATGCCTGTCTCTTTTTGCGCTTTATGAACCAAAGTAGCCTATATTTTGTGGATGTACAGCTACATTTCTCATGTAAGTTTGCGTAGTTTTTACACAAACATTTATTTTTCATATTGCACCAGTACAGTTAATGAGCAACCTGTACTTGTGTGCTTGTTTGTTCTGTCTAAAATGTTTATTTTGGAATAAAGAGGTTAATATAAAATTTTTTTTTTTGTCCGATTCATCGATTAATCGAAAAAATAATCGGCCGATTCATCGATTTTTAAAATAATCGTTAGTTGCAGCCCTAGAATAGCCCTTTAGTTGTTAGCTGAACCTGAAGCCTGCTTCAGCTTGGTTTCCACAGTGAGGTCAGAAAAAGACACCAAGATCTAATCAGGGATCAGAACAGCCTCCATGTTGGAATCTAAGCATCAGAAACCATTGATATCTATATCCATGATAGAGCTCTCATGGTGGCTCGCTGGACGCTGTTGTGCCAAAAAGTGATTGTCTGTTAAAAACTGATTGGCTAAGATCGGGCGCGTTCCCACAGAGCAGCAAGAAGAGGGACTTGTTACCATGTTTAGTGAGCCCAGCCTGCCTGTGTCAAAAGTATCGATACTCAAAAAAGTATCGATACTGAAACATTGTATCCGGATACAATACTCATTTTCAAAAGTATCGATACAGCCATCTAAAGTGCAGAATAGTGGAAAATGCACTTTCAGAACACTGTGTGATTGAATAATTCTGTGCACTTTTCAGTTTTAGACTTTTTTTGTAACAGGTGCAGCTGCTGAGAATTATTTTTGTTTAACTGGTTTGGCTAGTGTTATTGTTATGTCTGCAAAGCATAGCCAAGGAAGGAACACTTAATTTTAATTTTGTAAGTTTTTTTATCAAGCTTGCTTAATATTGTGCACAGCATACAACCTCAAAATATTCTTATTGTTTTTTTATTTATTACTTGTATTTTTTTAGTAATGAAAATATTTCTGTTGAATTTTAGAGTCTTTGTTTTTATTCTTGTGGTATCGAAAAGGGTATCGAGTATGGAATATTTTACTTAGTATCGGTATCGAGTTGAAAAGTTTAGAATCGTGACAACCCTAGCCCATAGGGGGCGCTGGGGCACCACCCTCCCTGATAAGAAGAGAGAAACGTAAAATATATATATATATATATATATATATATATATATATATAATATATTTTTAGAAATTAACTCATAAATGTCAGTTTTACTCTCTAGAGTGTGTACCTATAAGCAAAACAAAGTATATAAACTACATTTCCCTATCTACTGTCATTCATTTGTGGATTTCCACAGACAGACTCCTACCGTCTCTGTCTTGGGGCTGTGATTAGACTGCACCACATTTTCAGAGAATCTGCCAATCATGTACGATTGCTAGGTGAATTTAAAAATTTAATAGTCAATCATCGTCTCAGAATTTTATGGTCTTGGGGCTCTGAAAAAACTGCCCTTTAACAGGCTTCTGGACCCAATGCGCAGGTGCAGACGATTAGAGGGAGGATGGCGAACGTAACGAGCGAGATGCAGCTTCCACCAAATTCGGTGAGATCCTTATTTATCTACCCGTTTGCCAGAAGAACATCCCTGTTGTAGGGTAGGAACATTTCATGTCATGGTTATTGTGACTGTGACGAATCCACCTCGTCGCTTAAAACAACCTCTAACTTTGCGTGCCACACACACATTCCTGTTATACTGTGTTTGTGAGGACCAATCCGCTCGCGCTGAGCCCAGTAGCTCCATTAACTTAAAACACACAAGCTGTTCCTGGTTACCTGCTGGCGTATTGAGGGTGCACTTAATATTTCAGTGGGGTTAGCCGTGTGTATGTGTGTGTACGTGTTTATGCTACGGGGACTTGTCATCTTCAGTCTGGCGGCGTCTTTGCAGGGTTCAAACCCAGTTTGGTGTAATTGAATAAGTCAATGAATCTGTGCAAAGGAATTAAGTTGTAAAAATTATTTGTTTTTGTACATCAATTGTTTGTGGAGGTAATATAAGGACAAAACTGATTTATGAGAAGAAATCAGAAATAAGAGAGCCTGAGGTGAGGGGCTTAAACTATTTAATGAGGGCTGTGGGAAGAAGAGCGGCCATTTTTGTTTTCTGTTTCTTTGTTACATTGCTGGTAACTGGAGAGAGGCTGAGGCCCAGAGTATCTTGTACATGTTTAGTTTCTTTTGCACCCTGTTTTGAGTTTTTGAGCACAATAAATCACCAACACCGGTAACCCGACTGAGCCTGGATTCTTGGAGGCCAAAGAACCCCGTCACAGTGACCCAAATCATCACTGTTACTGTTATTATATAGTAAATTAAATCATTACTGGTAAATTTTATTTCATTTCCAATTGTTTATTTGAATTCTTATTCTGGATTAGTTGGAGACATACACTAGGCTATATCAGCCCCACCAAAAATATTTTTCACCAGCCGCCACTGATTAACACCAGTTATATTTCTATGACCAAGGTTACAGCAGATGTGTCTTATTTACCTTTCTGCTCCTCATTAACGGCTTAATTTTGCATTCCTCATGAACATCTGCAAATTCTAAACAGACTTTAGCAATAAAAGTAAACTATGAAAGACGTTTCTGCACTACATTTGATTCCATTTAAAACTATTCCGTGTCGTTACTGTACTGTGACGGATGTAACTCAGTAAATTATTGAAAATAAAATGTTTGTCATATTTTGTGTTTCATGGTGATATTTTTACTCATTTAAAAATGTAAGTACAGATAGTGTGAAATGCCAAATTTCAAGGAAGAATCAAAGTTTATTAATTATGATATGAACTTCCCATACTAAAGAAATTCCCTGAATAGAGGAAACGGGAAACCTTAATTCACCAAAGAGCGATGAAGAATTATTAGATGAATATTAATTATTATATTATAATATAATAATAATTATTGTTACGTTCAAAATTGTAGGTTTATGATAAAGAAACTGAGTCCACACAGAATAGGGTTCTTTGGCTCCTCCAAGAGGTGATGTCATCAGTCTAAGCAAAGGCTCCCCTCAGGGCTGCGTCCTGAGCCTCCTGCTGACACATGACTGCGTCCCCAGGTTCACCACCAATCACATGGTGAAGTTTACAGACGACACCACGGTGGTGGGCCTCATCAGAGACGACAACAACCTGGACTACAGAGAGGAGGTGGAGCAGCTGGTGGACTGGTGCAAAGATAACAGCCTGATCCTGAACGTGGAGAAGACCAAGGAGATCATCTTTGACTTCAGGAAGAACCGTCCTAACCACGCTCCACTGCTCATCAACAGCTCAGCTGTAGAGGTGGTCAGCAGCACCAAATTCCTGGGGGTGCACATCACAGACACCCTCACCTGGACTGTAAACACCACCTCACTGGTCAAAAGGGCACAGAAGCGCATGTTCTTCCTGCAGAGGATGAGGAGAGCCCACCTGCCCCCACCCATCCTCCCCACCTTCTACAGAAGCACCATAGAGAGCGTTCTGACCAGCTGTCTCACTGTGTGGTGTGGAGGCTGCAGCGCCTCACACTGGAAGAAGGTGAGAACACCAGAGAGGATCATGGGGAATGAATTCTGTTGTGTGTATTAAGATTGCATTTCTGAGTGAAGCTTTTTCAACAGGACAGGCATATGAAAGGCTTCTCACCAGTATGAATTCTCATGTGTTCAGTAGGGCTGTCGCGGTGGAGGAAATTCCCCCTGCGATTATTCAAGGAGGGTAAATATCGCAATATGCAACATTATTGCACCATCTTTTTTTTCTTTATTCTAATCTATTTATTTCCCAAATGTGTTTGTATATTGTTAAATTACCAACTACATGGCAAAATGTCCTCTGAAACATGGCGCTTGAATATTAAAAAAGGTTATAAAAAAAAAAAAACACATGGCAATTTTATAACACTTTTTTGAACGCAGATCAAAGGGCAGTAATGGCACAGATATGCCTCATTTCTCCGACTGAACTTAACAAAATTCAGAAGAAGGCTAAACTTTTAAAGGCAAATTTGACTTCAGCATCTTTAATAAAAAATAAAAAAAGCTGCCTGTTTTTTTGTTTTTATTTACTTAAGTGCGCCAATACAAAATTAAATGTAACAGGCGCCATAATTCTTAATTCACACACAAACAAATGAAGGTGATTTAAATCTCAGCCATGTCCTTGTTGCGGGCAAAGAAAACCAGCATGTTAACCTGATGCTGTGTGAGAGGATCTGAGAAGGGTGACAACATTTCCAGCGACACTGAAAACCCTCTGGGACGCTGCGCTCGGAGGAGCGACCGGAATGCAGGTTTCTCCACAGTGGAAAATGGCAGCATTTCTTCAACCCAGTACCGTGTAACAGCGGCTGTTTATGTCCGTCACTGTCTCTGCTGTACTTAGCGACTCGAGCAAAGGCTTCGCCGACTCCAAGCTGTCGGCTGGCACCGACATGAGCCGCCCCACCACTCTGTGTGGCAGGAGGCGGCGGTAGCCGCTCCGTAACAGCTGGGTGGTAGCTAGCTAGATGAGCCCTAAATTCGTTGGGTTTCCACGTTTTACTTGAACCGTTTTGCTGCAGCTTTTACAAATTGCTTTATTTAAATTGTCAGGCTCCCCCTTTTCCTTTGGCTGAAAACCAAAATGCTCCCAAAGGAGCGAAGTAACATTTGGTTTTGATATCAGTGCAGCTGCCATTGTTTCCTTCTCAACTGATGTCCCAAGATGCGGTGATGGCGGTGGCTGGTTTTGTAGCGCGTTGAGCTTCTTGATATCGCCATATTTCATTGGTACGGTTATTGTGACAGCCCTAGTGTTCAGTTAACTTACCTTTTAGAGTAAACTGTTTGCTACAAATAGAACTGGAGAAAGGCTTCTCATCGCTGTGAATTCTCATGTGTACATTAGGGCCAGATTTTAAGATAAAGGTTTGTCCCAAAGACAAACATTCAAACAGCTTCTCACCAGTATGATCTCTTGTGTGTTTGGTCAAATTACTTTCTACAGTAAACCTTTTGTTAACAAATAGTACAGGGAAATAGTTTCTCACCTGCATGAAGTCTGATGTGTGTAACAAGATTTAATTTCTGAGAGAAGCTTTTTCCACAGGACAGACATTGATTAATCTTCTCACCTGAGTGAGTGTTCGTGTGATCCATGAAATGTTTTTTTGGAAAGATTTCTCCAAATGTCAAACCTTGGAAAGGTTCCTCCATTCGGTCTTCGGTCTCCTGCTTCAGAACAAGCTGCTCTTCATGCTGAATTATGGGGAGCTCCATGGTTTCCTCTTTAGTCCAGGGATGTTCTGGTTCTTTCTGCTCTTCTTTTATCAGCAGAGGTTCTGGTTCCTCTTGGTCCAAACTGGAATTCCTCTCCTGTCCACAGAGCTGCTGGTCAGAGAAATCCTCCTCTTTTCCAACATAATCCTGCAGGCGGTCTGGAAAAACCAAAACGGCACACAAACCAAACCTTCGTTTTCCAAACATTTCAATTATTGATGTTTTACTGCCATCTGAAGTGTTAGAACATCCTGTGGGATGACCATCTATCCTTGATTTCGATTTAGACAACCAGTTTAAAATAACTAAACCAACTTATTCAAACCAAATATCTCTCTTAACCTTCTTGGAATAAATTCCATCTTGTTTTACATTCATTGGCAAAATAAGCATCTGTACGTCTGTTTCTATCATGACATCAAAACAAATGTCTGTACACGATCATTTGATGAGATATTATTAGGGGCGACCATCAAAAAAGGACAATTTTGGGACTTTTCATTTAAAATCATGACAGGGAGAGGATGCTAAGGTTGTCAAAAGTATCGATACAAAAACGTTGTATCCGGATACGATACTTAATTTTAAAAGTATCGATACTACCGCCGCCGCCGTGCGCGCGACACTGACCGGCCTTCTCTCGCTGCCCTCACATACACACGGCAGCATGTAGCCTCTTGCCTCGGTTGGATATCCAACTCCTCCCACATGCCGTCGGTCAGCAGATATGGGATCTTCCTATTGGTGACCTAATCAAAATGGCCAACTTTGATGTGGGCGGAGTTACAGACTGAAGCGAGAAGCTACATGCTGCCGTGTGTATGTGAGGGCAGAGAGACAGCACAATAACAGAAGAGAGCAGTTTTGGTCGAAAATGATAGAGGCAAGAGTGCTGTTTGGAGGTATTTTGCCTTCGAGCCTGACATGGAAGCCGGACGTGTATTTGTCCTCCTTTACCCCAGATTCCACACACTCCGCCAGCGCTCCGCTCACGTACGGAGTACTTCTCTTTCATGTAAATCAATGAGCGCTGTTCCACATCCTCCGCTCGTCACTGTCCACGTACGTCTTCTCCGTCCTTCACTGTCAAAATACGGAGCTGAGCTATTTTTTGCTTCTAGAGATTCTAGAGTGCATCTCACAACTTTAAAAGAAAATTCTTATTGCAGGAATGAATGAAGAGATGATGAGTTTGGAAGCAGAGAACAAACAGAGTTCATACAAACTATGTATGATCCTAGTTATCCCTGTTACAAAAATCGGCAACAGAAAGAAAATATTTGGGCAGAAACTGAACATCTGCTGGATGATGATGGGGATTTCTTTTATATGTCAGATTAAATTAAACGTTCACAGGGTTTATAAAGGAATAAGGAACTCTAATTTAATGCTATTAGAAATAATTTTAATGCCATCAACAAGTATCATGAACACAAGTTATTAGTTTACATGAAATAAGGAGCTGTCAGCACAGTTCCATGACTCAAGTTTGTAGATAGATAGATAGATAGATAGATAGATAGATAGATAGATAGATAGATAGATAGATAGATAGATAGATAGATAGATAGATAGATAGATAGATCAAGCTTGCTTAATATTGTGCACAGAAGACTACCTCAAAATATTGTTCTTCTTGTATTTATTTTTGGTATTTTATTTATTAATAAAAATATTTCTGTTGAATTTTGAGGTCTTTGTTTTTTTACCTTGTGGTATCGAAAATGGTATCGAGTTGAAAATTTTAATATTGTGACAACCCTACAGGATACTGCATCATCCAGAGACTTTTGATAAATGCAGTTTGACTGTTGAAGCTGAAGCTGAACTTTGAAAACTAATCTTTAAATGTAGATCTACGTTCTGATGATCAATTTGATAGTGTAACGTCATGAGAAGTACCTAGCTTGGTTTCTGTAGCTAAATATTAGGTTGGAAGTGAACATAGAATTTATCTGGGGTGACCGAGGATCAAAACTACTGAGTGTTTTACATGACAAATATGATTTCCTCAGTTTCTGTTTATTTACACATAAAAGTTACTTAAACTGCCTGTTTATTTAAACACATTCTTCAAATTCAGTCATTCATCGTTACTACTCAGGAGTAAACATTTGTCTTTGATTATAGTAAAATCATATAAAAAAAGACAAAACTACGAGGCACAAAAGTAAATTTAAGCAATCGTAGATTTATTAGTCATATTAAACCCTTTTGACCAATTTTTTAGATGGCGCCATTAACAAGCAGACAGAAGACCGGGATCAGCAGACAGCAAGTCAACTCAGACCCTGAAGCAACAGTTGAATATATATATTAAGATAGAAACTCTGGGTAACATTTCGTCTTATTAGGCCCGAGCAGCGACAGCACTATGAAGGCCTAACTGTGGCAGGTAGGTAGATCTCTACAAATCATGAAAAAAGTATGTTGGAGGTAGGCTCTAAAACCTACGGGAAGTCGGCCATTTTGGGTCAAAAGCTGATTTTTTCAATTTTGTTGATGTTGAATTTTAATTATCTCCTCCAAGTGTATTTGACTTCAAACTTGGTGTGTTTACAGATAAGACATGTGAGATAAAAGAATTATCTTTTTTTTTTTTTGAGAAATTTGAAATGGAATAACTTTCACACAAAAAAAAAAATAATAATAATCCAAATCCTACCAAGTTTGACAGTAATGAGGCCCTTTGGTTGCTTTACAATACTGGCTGGTGAAATGATGACATCATCAAAGCCCCACCCCCTGAGGGAAGAAAGTCATTTTTTTTCAAAACATCAGGCCCAAACCATGATTAGTCCAAGAATCATGAAACTTTGTACACATTTGTATCTTGTCAGCCCCTAAAAAATAACCTCTTGGAGCCATGGTCTAAACCAGAGGTCTTCAACAGGGGGTCCGCGACCCCATGTTGGTACTGCATGGGGGTCGCAAAAGTTGTGGTTGATTAGACATTTTTTCTTTATAATTTTGTAATTTTTTGACTTATTGAAATGTTTTTAAATCCACATTAACATGAATTCAACAGACTGTAGTAAACAGATAAATGGAGGCAGAAGATGTCTTTCAGTCATCAATGCACACATTCAGAGACACACAGGAGCTCTTTCTAGCTGGGCACCATTTCATTCACAACACCTGTCCCATCAACTAGGAATCAGAAATACTTTAATAATCCCAGGAAGTAATTACTTTAGTTACATTACTCCATCTGTAATAAAGTGACTGTAGGACCAGTTTGATAGAATATCATTTCATACAATTTATATAATTAGGGGGTCCCCGCTTCAGCTCGCCATCAGTTTGGGGGTCCTTTGGCTGGAAAACGTTGAAGACCCCTGGTCTAAACCCTACAGGAGGTCGGCCATTTTGAATCGCTTTTTATCCTGTTGAAAAAGGATTGACCAGTTTAAATAAATAAATCAGCCTTTAATCTAATTGAGCTGAAAGGTTCAAAATAGGTTCCTTTCAGAGCTTTTTGTAAGTTGGTGAAAATGGAAAAGCCCTTCTTTAAAGTCCGTCACTCTGATTTTGCAAAAGTTTGTGTTCTTAGGCAATCTTTGGCCATGTGAACAGAAAATCAATCAGCCCTGAGCAATGCTCTTTCCAAGGATTATAAAATTTGGCACACATCTGCAAACGCCCAGTAGCTACAAAAAGTTGAATTGGAGCCATGGTCTAACCCCCACAGGAAGTCGGCCATTTTGAATCAAACAACAAAAAAATCATTTGCTAAAAATATTTCTAAACAAAAATCAAAAAGAAAAATTCTAGTATGTATACATATTAGTGCTGTCAATCGATTAAATTTTTTTTAATCGCGATTAATCGCATCAATGCCTAAGTTAACTCGCGATTAATCGCATTTTAATTGCACATTTTTTTACTGATTGAAAATCATTTAAATACTCTCGATGACATACAAAAAAATACATACAGGCTAGGTTTGTGCCAATGTTCTTTTTTTTAAATGAGAACAGGTCACAGACACTGATTTATGCCATAGAAACATATAGCAAGAAGATGGGGAGGCATGTAGCAAAAAATAACAAATATGTAGCCAAAAAAAAGGCCCTGAAAACAGGCTGACGTAAAAGACAGTCTTTACAGTTAATACAGTCTTTTGAACAAAGACAAGCATTTTACCCTACTGCTATAAAATTTAGTACAGTTAACATTAGATGTTAATTAACCAAGATAATAATGAACAATTTTCAATCAATGCATCAAAATCAATAGACCGACATCACTAGATGGAGGTAGTCTATGCTCTAGAAAGTTACTTTTCAGCCTCTTAACAAAAATGAGAACACACACCCACCCACCCACCCACACACCCACACACACGCACACACACACACAATACCGACCTGTGGCGTACACAGACAGCAAGAGTGCCGTAGAAGATTCCATTTCACCTCAGTAATCTGTTTTCTCAGCGTATTTCAGGTTGCTACTAGTTACCAGACACTCAACTTGTTTGTTGGTGGTGGGGCTTAAAGAAAAGGCACTAGCGCCACCCAGTGTATGAGCGTCTTTTTCCCTTGAGGAGCTCCGTTCTCGAAGCCTATGAGAAATGCATACACTGGGGGAAAATAGCCCCGCCTTCTCGCAGGCTGCAGCGGGATGTACTTGGAAAATTTTACCATAAAACCACATAGCGTTAATCTCATGTTAAAAAAATTATCGCCATTAAAATGGCCTCGCGTTAACGCGTTAATAACGCGATAATTTTGACAGCACTAATACATATACTTACACACACACACACACAAAATGTCCACAGCTGCATATTAATTATACATTATTCAGTTGCATCTATTTATAATTAAAAGAACACTGTACAGTACAGTATTTTTTTATGTTTTATATTTGTTCATACCGTTTCATGTTTGACTTTTTTTTCTTCTTTACAGCCCTTCATCTGGTATGAAGGACCAACTCTGCCATATTTAAAAATAAATACAGAAATAAATAAATGCTCAATAAATGTATAAGCATACAATTAATTGCCAACAAAAAAGTGAGACATAAATGTATATAATTCTTAATTAGCTTCTTTATTTATTTGCCTTTGTAATATTTACCTTATTTATTTTTCCGTCCTTTATAATCTTCAACTTTATTTTTTAATTACTTATATTTTTAAGTATTTATTTATGTGCATGTTATTATATTTTTGTCTGTTTTATTCTTCCTCTGTATTTTTTTACCTTAGTTATTTCTTCGCCGCTGTTTATTTCTCTCTGCCTTTTTACATTTCTCTATGCATTTCTATCTCATTATGCAAATGAGGAGGGGGTGTGTCCTAGAGAGTCAACTTCTGCTCATTGGTTGGCTTGGCGGTCCATCTTCTTAACTCACAGAGCTCAGAGTACTAAGTTAAATGTTCTCTTTTCTGTTGCTGTTGTTCAATAAAAGTACGTTTTAAGATCATTTGAGGCGAGAACCTTATACTTTTAAGCATCACCATATGGCCCATTCACAGATTTAATGCGTAATTTAAAAGAAAATGTGACGAACTTGAGAGGACCGTGGCAACCAGCGGAGCTCCGAAGCTGACGGCAGCAAGGTCTAACCGCAGCCCGTCTGCAGCGGCCCTCTCTCGGCATAGCCGTGTGTGAAGCGTGTTGGTTAGCATTTTACTACATCGGTCGAATCTACAGGAGGAGAGTCTGATGTCGAGTCTGAAGTCATTAGAACTTGAGTAGGGACTTTGCCAAACTTTGCCAAATACAACAAAAAATCGCCATCATAGCCTGGCTATAGACCTGGTTGCCGTCAGCTTCGGAGCTCCGCTGGTTGCCGCGGTCCTCTCAAGTTCGTCACATTTTCTTTGAAATTACGCATTAAATCTGTGAATGGGCCATATGGTGATGCTTAAAAGTATAAGGTTCTCGCCTCAAATAATCTTAAAACGTACTTTTATTGAACAACAGCAACAGAAAATAGAACATTTAACCTAGTACTCTGAGCTCTGTGAGTTAAGAAGACGGACCGCCAACCAATGAGCAGAAGTTGACTCTCTAGGACACACCCCCTCCTCATTTGCATAATGAGATAGAAATGCATAGAGAAATGTAAAAAGGGCAGAGAGAAATGTAAAAAGGCAGAGAGAAATAAACAGCGGCGAAGAAATAACTAAGGTAAAAAAATACAAAGGAAGAATAAAACAGACAAAAATATAATAACATGCACATAAATAAATACTTAAAAATATAAGTAATTAAAAAATAAAGTTGAAGATTATAAAGGACAGAAAAATAAAATAAGGTAACTTTTACAAAGGCAAGTAAATAAAGAAGCTAATTAAGAGTTATATACATTTATGTCTCACTTTTTTGTTGGCAATTAATTGTATGCTTATACATTTATTGAGCATTTATTTATTTCTGTATTTATTTTTAAACATGGCAGAGTTGGTCCTTCATAATCTGGGGCTGTTTTAAATTGGTTAACAAATAAAATTGGATTGGATATTTATTTTAACTCTGTCACTTATTCTATTATTTTTATAAACTTTATTTATAAACTGATGTGTAATGTGTTGCTGCTGTAACTCCACTATTTCCCCACAGTGGGCCGACAAAGGGAGTTTCTATTCTATGTAGTGTATATCTGCTGTTTATTTAGTGATGTCTTCCAAAGCTCTGATGCCTTTTGTATTTTATAAAGCCACCTTCCTTTCTTTTCTTCATTCCATAACTTTTGCCACCTCTCTTTTGCTTTTTGTTTAATTATACCCTTTATTTCTGTTATACCAAAACTAACATTAATGTCTACCCTTAACTTATTGGTACTCTCCTTAGCCATCCTGTCTGCCCTTTCATTTCCTTTTATCTCGTTATGGAGGAAAAGTAAGCAAAATTAAAAGATTGATGAGAACAGTTGAAGGTGAAAGAGTGGAAAGTCTCTCTGTAATGTTGGAGTTTCAAACAAATGTTCTTCCTGAAAGAGTAAAAGTTGGGTGTATGTGCTTTCCTGTAAGGCCATATATCCCTCTGCCTCTCAGGTGTTATAAAGGCCAGAGATATGGACACATCGCTGCAGCATGTAGGGGAAAACAAAGATGTCCAAAGTGTGGAGGAGAGCATAGCTATGATGAATGTGAAAATGGGAAGGAAACTTGTTGTAATTGTGGAGGGCAACATAGAGTGACTTATGGGGGATGTGAGGTCAGAAGAAAAGCAATGGAAATTGAACAAGTAAAAGTCACTAGTAATATAAGTTATGCAGAAGCTGCTAAAAGAGTGAAGCCAAAAGAAGTGATAAAGAAAGTTCAGCCAAATCCAACACCAGAACAAAAACAGAGTGGGATGGAAAATGTGCTAACAATTGAAAATATTCTGCTGTTCATTGCATATGTCATAAATTGTACGGATCAAGTTAAACAAAAAACAGAAAAAATCAAAATAATTGTGAAAAGGGCAGAGAGGTTTTTTGGTAAAAAGGACATATCCTGGGAACACATAAATAAGAGACTTGGGGCAGAAGGAAAGGCAGGAGGACAGGAAGACAAAATCTGAACATCTTACAATGGAACGCTAGAAGCCTTATTGCAAACGGACAAGAGTTTAAAGGATTTGTTAAAGAATTTAAAGAAGATCTAGATATTATATGTATTCAGGAAACTTGGCTTAAAATAAATCTTGATTTTGTTATAAAAGGATATGAAAGCATAAGAAGAGACAGAGAGGGAGGATCTGGAGGAGGGTGTATAACATTCATAAAACAGGGAATTCAATTTAGATTACTGGCTAAAGGTAAAGATTTAGAATACATCGTTACTGAAATTTGGACAGTAAATGGGCCATTTAAAATAATCAACTTCTATAATCCATGTAAAAGACTTTCAATAGATTTAATGGAGGAACTTGGGGTGTATTTAGAGGGTAAGGTTATATGGTGTGGGGACTTTAATGGACATAGTACATTATTGGGTAATCATAATGACCAAAATGGGGATATAATAGAAGAAATAATGGGTGTTAAAAATTTGGCATGTCTAAATGATGGAAGTGGAACCAGAATAAATTTTAGAGATAATACAGAGTCAGCAATTTATTTAACATTAGTTTCAAATTCTATAGCAGGTGTTTGTTTATGGCAAGTAATCAATAAAACAACTATAGGAAGTGATCATTATCCTATTTTGATTGAAATAAAGTTAAATATAGAAAGGTATTGTATAAAAGGGATAAAGAAATGGTGTTTTAGGTCAACAGATTGGAAAACCTTTAGGAATAGTAGTGAAATGAAAATGTTAAAAGTGGATATGAGTGGTAATATTGATGAAATAAATGTTTCTATATGTAATGCTATCTTAGAAGCTGCTAATCAGGCTATAAGGAAGAAAGGTGGGGGAAGGGAAAGAAGGTTGGTGCCCTGGTGGACATCAGAATGTAAGGAGATTATCAAGAAACGAAATAAAGCTTTCAAATTATTAAAAAGAAATCACAATTTTCAGAATCTGAATAGTTACAAGAAATTACAAGCAAATGTAAGAAGAATTATTAAAAATGCAAAAAGAGATTATTGGAGGAGTTTCTGTAATTCAGTAGGGAGGGAAACAGATATTTCTAAGGTATGGACAACAATTAAAAGGATGAATGGGATTAAAAGAACGAGTGGATATCCAATATTAAATGAAGGAGAAATAACAGCAGTTACTGACAGAGAAAAGGCAAAAATGTTGGTAAATACCTTTGTTAAAATTCATAGTTCTGAAAATATTAGTCAAGAAGGGAAAAAAGGGAGAGAAAAGACTATTTTGGAGAACAAGTATTTATTACAGCAAATAGAAGATACAAATGAACCGTTGAACATGTTGTTTACAATAACAGAACTGAATAGGGCTTTTAAAAAATATAAATTATCAGCTCCAGGAAAAGATCAAATTTATTATGTTATGATTAGCAACTTAAGTGAATCTTCTAAAAATATTTTATTAGAAATGTATAATAGGATATGGGAAGATGGGGAATTGCCAAAGAGTTGGAAGGAGGCCGTGATTGTTCCAATCAGAAAACCAGGAAAAGATGAGTCAAAACCAGGAAATTATCGGCCAATAGCGTTAACATCCAACTTATGTAAAATAATGGAGAGAATGATAAATGAAAGATTAATATATTATATTGAAAAGAAGGGACTTATATCATCTTATCAAAGTGGTTTTAGAAGAGGTAGAGGTACAATGGATCCAGTTTTGTGTTTAGAGCATGAAATTAGAAAGGCACAGGTGAATAAAGAAAGTGTTGTGGCAGTATTTTTTGACATTGAGAGAGCATATGACATGATGTGGAGGGAAGGGTTATTAATTAAAATTAGAAGAATGGGTATAAATGGTCATATGTTTCGATGGATTAAAAATTTTCTAGAAGATCGACGAATACAAGTGAGGATAGGGGAGGATTATTCTGAGAGTTGGAAAATTGAAAATGGAACACCACAGGGAAGTATAGTAAGTCCGTTATTATTTTCAGTGATAGTTAATGATATGTTTAAAGAAATAGAGGGTGGAATGGGATTCTCATTATTTGCAGATGATGGAGCAATGTGGAAAAGAGGAAGAAATTTTGAATTTATTGTAAAGAAACTTCAGGAAGCAATTTCAGTTGTAGAAAAATGGTCATATAAATGGGGTTTTAAATTCTCAGTAGAGAAAACTAAAATAATGTTTTTTACAAGGAAAAGAATTGATGAAAAAACTAACTTAATTATTAATTAATTAATTATATGGTCAGAATTTGGAAAGAGTTAAACAATTTAAATTTCTCGGGATGTGGTTTGATGAAAGAATGACATGGGGTGTGCACATTAAGAATATAATCGATAAATGTAGGAAGGTAATAAATATAATGAGGTGTTTAGTTGGAACAGAGTGGGGAGCTGATAGAAAATCATTAAAAGCTATTTATACTGGGTTAATCAGGTCCGTCCTTGACTATGGATGTATAGTTTATAACTCAGCAGCAGATACAAACCTCCATAAGTTAAATAGCATTCAACATCAGGCTTTAAGAATATGTACTGGCGCTTTTAGAACTTCTTCAACAGCAGCATTACAGGTTGAAATGGGAGAAATGCCACTTAAAGTTAGAAGAGATCAATTATCTTTAAACTACTGGTCAAATTTACAGGGACAAAGGAAGGATCATCCAACATTAGAGGTGCTTAAACCTGGATGGGAAAAGGAAAAGAAACAATTAAAGAGCTTTGGATGGGTAATAAACACTAAAGTTAATGAAATTAATTTAAATCAGTTAGATATATGTCAGACAGTTCCAATAACAGCAATTCCACCTTGGATACTTCCTGATGCTAAAGTTGATCTCTCATTATTAGAAAAGAAGGAAAAAGATAAATATCATATTATGAATAAATATATAGTACAAGAACACTTAAATAACTATTATAATTATATACAAATATATACAGATGCATCAAAAAATACAGCTAATAGGGTAGGGATAGCATTTATTATACCACAGTTTCATATTAATGTTGGGAAAAGGATTAGTGATGGAGTTTCAGTATATACCGGTGAAATGCTAGCTTTGCTTTTAGCAGTTCAATGGGTGGAAGAGGTAAGACCATTAAAATCTATCATTTGCTCAGATTCCAGTTCGTCATTAGTCAGTTTGCAAAATAATCAGTCAGTCAGTAGACCAGATATATTACTTGAAATACAACAAACACTTTACAGAATAAATATGATGGGGCTAGTGGTAAATTTTGTTTGGGTTCCGGCACATAACGAGATAAAAGGAAATGAAAGGGCAGACAGGTTGGCTAAGGAGAGTACCAATAAGTTAAGGGTAGACATTAATGTTAGTTTTGGTATAACAGAAATAAAGGGTATAATTAAACAAAAAGCAAAAGAGAGGTGGCAAAAGTTATGGAATGAAGAAAAGAAAGGAAGGTGGCTTTTTAAAATACAAAAGAGAATTGGACCAATGAGAAGATCAGAAAGGAACAGGAGAGAAGAGATTATTATTTCTCGACTTAGAATAGGACACACTGGATTGAATAGATCGTTATTTTTGATAGGGAAACATCAGACAGGGAAATGTGACTGTGGGGAAGATGAGACTGTGGAACATGTCATTTTAAATTGTAGTAAATATTCGATACAGAGAAACAGGTTAATAAGGAAACTTAGTGACATGAAAATGAAACTTGACATTGTCGATTTATTGCAGAAGGAATCAGGAAGCAGAGGATATCAGGTTATATTTGAATTTTTGAAACAGATTAGGTTGTATAATAGGATATAGTTTTTTTTTTTTTTTTTTTTCTCTGCCATGTAGTCCACACTCCATACCAGTTGGTGGCGGTAATGCTCACCTAACGTTTTTTGCCAACCGCCAATAAAACTCAATAAGAAGAAGAAGAAGAAGAAGCTCTGATGCCTTCATGAAGTTCTCCCTCCAGCCCTGATGTCAACAGTCTGTTGATTTAAACTAAACTCCGCTGCAGTGCTGAGGCATCCTTCTACTATTCTGCTTAAAGCAGCAGGTTAGGGCAGCGGGATGACCTCCCCAAGATGGCAGCCATGATGTCTGCGCCGCGGCGGTCAATGCGGGGTCTCTCCTTATATATATGTCTATGGTAGAGACAGTTTTCTCCGATTGCAGTGAACTCGGAGCGAAGAAGAGGTTTAACCGGAGCAAATTACTGACTTAACCGCAGTCATTAAAACCCAATGCTGGAAGTGAGCGAGCTGACCGTAGTAAGATGGCTGCCGACCATAAGTTAGCTTTAGCTTAGCATGTCGATTTCCATAGCGTTCATAATCAGGGAATCGTTTCTATCAGGTGTTTCCTACCTATCCGGTGTAAGATGATCTGGGGGATCCTGGTGAAATCCAGCAGTAGATGTTGATCGTCCATCTTTTCCTCCGAATTGACCAAACTCCCTTTAAACTCCGTGAATGTTTCTTCAGCAGGAGTTAACTGCTCGGTGATAAACTCTCCTTGAAGCTGGACTGAAGACATTCTCACTGCAAACACTCCCAGATTATCAGCCTCTCTACAATGACTCCATACACAAGCTAAGCTAACGCTGCTAATGCTACCCGATCCCTACCAGCAGCTCATTGCGCATGCGCAGCTACATCTACATCCGGGTCACTCTTCTTCTTCTTCTTGTTTTATGGCGGTTGGCAAACAATTAAGAGGTGCATTACCGCCACCAACCAGTAATGAGTGTGGATCAAGACAGACATGCTCAAAAAAAAAAAAAAAAAAAAAAAAAAAACTAAATTCTTTTGACTAAACCTGTAGCCAATAAATAACGAAAAAGTAATCTTCCTTTAAATCTTCTTCCCACTGTTTTTGCCAATCTTCTCGTATCTTTCTTTTAAAAACTTTTAACTTCTATTATACTCATATCGATTTTTATATCACTCTTACTTTGGTTTATTGCCATCTGCCTCAAGTTTTTGTATAACTTGATCCAACGACATATTCCTCATCCCCAAGAATTTTTCAGCTCCTTTAACAATGATTTTGATTTTCTCATTTTTATGTTTAACCTGGTCTGTGCAGTTAATAACATAAGCCACAAACAAAACAAGTTTGTCAAAGTCAACAGGGTTATAAACCCTGGCATGCTGCTCTGGTTCTCGCCTTAATTCTTGGATGTTACTCACAGTTTCCTTTTGCTTTTCCTGAACCTTCTTTAACGCCTCAGCATAACTTAGATTGTTTGTTGATTTCACTTTTTGAACCTCAACTGCTTTCTTCCTAACTTCACACCCTCCATATGTTGCCCTGTGCTCTCCACCACAATTACAGCATTTAACCTGAGTATTTTCACCACATTCTTGTATTTTGTGCTCCCCTCCACATTTAAAACATCTCTGTTTGCCCCTACACACTGCAGCAATGTGACCATATCTCTGACACTTGTAACACCGAAGTGGAGGAGGAACATAAGGCCTGACTGGATAGCACACGAAACCCACTTTAACTCTCTCCGGGACTTCTGGAGTAGAAAATTTCAGAAGCACAGATAAGCTGTCAACTCTCTCATTGTTCACTGTTTTCTGCAATCTCTTTATATCACTGACTTCAACATTATGGATGTTATGCTTTAATCTCTCCAGATCTTCATTAACCGGAATTCCGTAAATAACTCCTCGGGAATCTTTCTTTTCACCCAACACTCTTTTACTCTCCACTCTTTTCTTTCCAATGCTTTCAACACTCATTGCTTTCCTTTTGTGCTCTTCTGATTTACAGACGATTAGCAAGTTTCCATCTCTCAGAGTTTTAGCCATTTCAACTTCCCCCACTTTCTTTTTTAGCTCCTTAGAGACTGTTACTGGGCTCAGAATAATATTTTCATCTTCCTTCCTGAATTTTAATATTATCTTCACCTCTTCTTTCATGATTTTTTTACGTACACCCTTGCTTCCATCATCTGTGCTTTCGTCTTCAAGGTTTCTTTTGATTCCTGAATTCTCAAAAGTTCTGCCCGCTTCACTACTTTTGGATTTTCCACTTCTCCGGTAACTACCAACTGGCATCCAACTATCCATATCCGAATCACTTTCTAGCTCTTCCTCATCCTCTACAACTTGAGCCGCCGTCTTGATCCCACAAACTGGCTTTTGACTCGGATCAGTGTCATTGTCATCGTCGTCTTCTTCCGACGAGGACCCCCAAACCATTTCGCGTCGCCGAAATCTCGGAGCGGAATGTGACCGTGCGCTCCCCCCCCTCTCCGGGTCACTCTCGATTTTATTTTGAAAATATACCTAAGCACGTCACTTCCCCCTAGAAACAAAGCAATAAACAAACTAAACTGTGGCTGCGTCTCAATTCGCAGGCTGCGTACTTCCGAGGACGCAACCTACCTACACCGGAGGACCCAGACTCGGTAGGCTGCTCCGGAGGATCCTCAGCCGTTGGTAAATGGGACGGTCTAGCCTTTGGAGCACTTCCTGGTTGCGACACGACGTCATCACGTTTACTCCAAACACAGCGCGAAACAAAATCCGATAGCTCGAGAAATACGGAAAGAACCAACAAAAAAATAGATATGGACATTTTTATTTTTTTTATTTACTTGTTATTGGGGGAGGAGAGTCGGCTTTGACGGCTTCGGCGGCAGCAAAACCTGCGACGGATTTTTCTCTCAGGCTGGCAGAGCGCAGTGGAGAGGTAAGATCTACCTGCTATTATTCTAACCCACAGGGCCTGCTAATGATCAGAATATACCAGCTATTAAATAAACGCTTGTCAGCAGATTGATGAATAGGTTTAAATATCAAATTTTATATTTATTTGTAAGTTTGTGATTTATTTGTTTGTAACTTTAGTAATTTGAATTGAATAGTTAAATGTGTACAAACCCTGTAAATAACTGACTTAAATCACTACTTTCACTATCACTAATGTTGTGTTGAGAAGCCAAACTGTTGAGAAATAAATCATTTTTTGTCTAAATTGTTATCCCCTTACTGCCTGATTTTATTTGCAATTTTTATATATATATATATATATATATATATATATATATATATATATATATATATATATATATATATATATATACATAATACAGGGAAAAAAAATCAAAATATAAAAAACATAAAAACTAAGTTAAATAGTGGATCTAGATGAAGTAAAATTTAATTTCTAATAAATCATGTAATAAAGATAAGGAAAAAAGATAGATGACTGAATAAAAATAAATATTTTTGTCTTTTTTTTTCTACAGGTCATAACAGCCCCAGAGCATGAAGAGCAGGACGACATGCCAGAGGATGAAGAGGGGGAGAACGTGTAGGAGGCAGTCAGTGGTGCTCACTGGAGGGACCAGCTGTCTGCCGAGGTGTCTGCCCTGGAGGAGGGTCTACCTGACCACCGTTACATTTAGATGGCAAGTAGAATCACATTTTAGCTGTTCTTATTTAAGGGTTATAAAAACAGTTTTAGTAAAGTCATTATTTTCTGCGTCTTCTTGAACATTTTTAGTAACATGGCAGCCATCGATTGGATCAGCAGTGGAGAGAGGCAACCCCCACCCCCCAGATGATGTCCCACTCGCAGTCAGAAGACTCCAAGCTCATCTGTGTGGCATCCCATCCAGTCCAGCACCACCAGGGACTCCTGCTCAGTGACAATTATATATATATGTTCTCTAGTAATATTTTTTTCCATCTTCTGTAAATAGTTGTAGTAGTTAATTTTAAAATCTAATGTCAATAGTTAAAAATGTTTTAATAGTTTATTGTAAATACTTGCTTCTCTAAAAATAAACTGATGTCACTGAGTTGTTCTAAGTTTACTTAAATTACAAAGAAGTGATGAAACAGATCATGTAAAAAGGTTAAAAGACTTTAAGAACACACCGACAGCAATAACTTTTATAAATAATTTAATAATTTAATTTAACCATAACAGCAACACAGAACTTCAACTTGTTAAAAAAAAAACACCAAAAAAATAATAACATGTCCACCATCCTCTGCAATAACTGAAATAATCTGTCCATCCTTTCCCGCCTCCCTCTGCCGTCTGATATCCTCCCTGATTAAATCCACCAACTCGTCACTCCTTCTCTTCCTCCTTTCCCTCCTCTCTCATCCTCATTCTCTTCCTCATCTTCACCCTGATGCTGCTCAGCCTCTGCAGCACCTGGCCCTGGTGTGTCCTCAGGGATGGAGGCAATTAGGACAGGTGGGGCAACAGAGGGCCCCCGTCCTAATACCTCATCCATGAGGACAAACCAGGGCCAGGTGGCAGCAGTAGGCTTACCACTGACCCCCTGCCCTGGATCTTTGCATTCCTAAAGTAGAGGAAAACTATTTGTATCAACAGATGCTAGAAAAAAGGAAGGTTTCATGATTTGGATGGATTAATGAAATTCTACAGAAAAAGACTTTGGAATGGTAACCTGGAGATGACTTTTTCAAGCTTACTCAAAGTGTAAATTAACATGAATATAATAAATGAAAGATGTAATTTCTCTACAAACACACATACATACATACATATATATACATATATATATATATATATATACATATATATATATATACATATATATATATATATATAGGTGTGTGTGTTTCATTACATTATCCAAACCTGAACATACTTTGTATTTTTTTTTTTAAGTTGTCCCACACAAGGATCACTTCTATCACAAATATGAGATTTACAAAAAGTGGCATCTGAGCATCATTTGATGTGATCAAAAGATTATATTTGTACGTTGGTGTTTGAACAGGACTTATTTTAACTTGTGTGACTTTTACATAGAAATGCAACATGTAGATGGAATTCTGCCTCAACTCTTCGCTCCATCCGACTGCAGCAGTATTTTTGGCCCCGATGATAAGGTGGTCATTTTATCCACTCCTCTGTCTGCTCCCTGGAACAAAATGACATGTAAAGCATATTTCTGTTAAGTCAACAGGCAAAATAACTGTTCTGTATAATTACGCCTGTATTGTTCTTCAAGTGAATTCTACTTTAAACCTTATTACACTGTACTGTAAATAAACTATACATTATTGAGTATTAAAACAAAACGTTTGCAGTATTAACAGCCCAGTACAGCTGGACTCATGTTATTTCTTCAGCTGCATTAAGCTTTAACAGCTCTAATACTTTGTAATAAACTGTTTGAGAATAAATAGATCTGATTAGTGAGGGATACGGCTATCAGTACAGTAAGATGTAGGTTAAAATAAAAAATAGTGACATTTGTATGAAGGCTTTTAATTGTTGATGAGCATCAAGTATCAACAGGTTAGCTCTAAGTTTTAGCTTTAGCTGCTCCTACACATTCCGGTGGCTCCGTTACCGTCACGTATTTTAATAGATGTTCATAAAAAAAAAAAATACTTACATTTAAAGGTGTTCTCCGCACTACTGTCGGCGCTGCTGCTGCTTTCGGTTGTCCGTAATTTGAAGAAAATCTGACTTTCTTCTTCTTCTTCTTCAACTACTAAAAAAAAAAAAAAAAGAAGCGCGCAAAGCACCTCGGGAAATCTAGTGGGAGGCGAGGCCACTAAGGACAGTAGCGATGCATCCTCAGAATTCGGGGAAAAGGAGGACGCATTTAAAGGCTGCATTTTAAGCGTCCTCAGAATTTTTGCCAAATGGGACGGCCTCCGCGCAGCGTTGTGACGTCACCGGCCTCAAAATGCGTCCTACCAAGTACGCAGCCTGCGAATTAAGACGCAGCCACAGACTGAAGCGAGAAGCTACATGCTGCCGTGTGTATGTGAGGGCAGAGAGACAGCACAATAACAGAAGAGAGCATGGCCAGTGCTGCTGCAGGAGGGGCAAAACAACCAGTTTTGGTTGAAAATGATAGAGGCAAGAGTCTGTTTGGAGGTATTTTGCCTTCGAGCCTGACTTGGAAGCCGGATGTGTATTTGTCCTCCTTTACCCCAGATTCCACATACTCTGTCAGCGCTCCGCTCACGTACGGAGTACTTGTCTTTCATGTAAATCAATGAGCGCTGTTCCACATCCTCCGCTCGTCACCGCCCACGTACGTCTTCTCCATCCTTCACAGTCAAAATACGGAGCTGAGCTATTTTTTGCTCCCCTCCGGTCCGTCCAGATCAAGACCCGCAATTTCAATCACACCAAACAGGAAAAAGAATGTAGAGAAGACCCGGTTTGTCAAATTAAATTATAGTAAAAACAGATCGGTATCTAGAAATTAGAGCATAGTTCGTATATATTCCCAAAAACTAAGAGCAATTAATTAAATAATTGGATGCAGACTATTGGTGCTTAAACAGACCAGGAAGAAGTTGTGAGATTCTAGAGCACATCTCACAACTTTAAAAGAAAATTCTTATTGCAGGAATGGATGAAGAGATGATGAGTTTGGAAGCAGAGAATAAACAGAGCTCATACAAACTATGGATGATGCTAGTTATCACTGTTACAAAAATCCACAACAGAAAGAAAATATTTGGGCAGAAACTGAACATCTGCTGGATGATGATGGGGATTTTTTTTTAATATGTCAGATTAAATTAAACGTTCACAGGGTTTATAAAGGAATAAGGAACTCTAATTTAATGCTATTAGAAATAATTTTAATGCCATCATCAAGTATCATGAACACAAGTTATTAGTTTACATGAAATAAGGAGCTGTAAGCACAGTTCCATGACTTAAGTTTGTAGATAGATAGATAGATAGATAGATAGATAGATAGATAGATAGATAGATAGATAGATAGATAGATAGATAGATAGATAGATAGATAGATCAAGCTTGCTTAATATTGTGCACAGAAGACTACCTCAAAATATTGTTCTTATTGTATTTATTTTTGGTATTTTATTTATTAATAAAAATATTTCTGTTGAATTTTGAGGTCTTTGTTTTTTACCTTGTGGTATCGAAAATGGTATCGAGTATCGAATATTTTCCTGAGTATCGGTATCGAGTTGAAAATTTTAATATTGTGACAACCCTACAGGATACTGCATCATCCAGAGACTTTTGATAAATGCAGTTTGACTGTTGAAGCTGAAGCTGAACTTTGAAAACTAATCTTTAAATGTAGATCTACGTTCTGATGATCAATTTGATAGTGTAACGTCATGAGAAGTACCTAGCTTGGTTTCTGTAGCTAAATATTAGGTTGGAAGTGAACATAGAATTTATCTGGGGTGACCGAGGATCAAAACTACTGAGTGTTTTACATGACAAATATGATTTCCTCAGTTTCTGTTTATTTAAACATAAAAGTTACTTAAACTGCCTGTTTATTTAAACACATTCTTCAAATTCAGTCATTTATCGTTACTACTCAGGAGTAAACATTTGTCTTTGATTATAGTAAAATGATATGAAAAAAGACTAAACTACGAGGCACAAAAGTAAATTTAAGCAATCGTAGATTTATTAGTCATATTAAACCCTTTTGACCAATTTTTTAGATGGCGCCATTAACAAGCAGACAGAAGACCGGGATCAGCAGACAGCAAGTCAACTCAGACCCTGAAGCAACAGTTGAATATATATATTAAGATAGAAACTCTGGGTAACATTTCGTCTTATTAGGCCCGAGCAGCGACAGCACTATGAAGGCCTAACTGTGGCAGGTAGGTAGATCTCTACGAATCATGAAAAAAGTATGTTGGAGGTAGGCTCTAAAACCTACGGGAAGTCGGCCATTTTGGGTCAAAAGCTGATTTTTTCAATTTTGTTGATGTTGAATTTTAATTCTCTCCTCCAAGTGTATTTGACTTCAAACTTGGTGTGTTTACAGATAAGACATGTGAGATAAAAGAATTTTCTTTTTTTTGAGAAATTTGAAATGGAATAACTTTCACACAAAAAAAAATAATAATCCAAATCCTACCAAGTTTGACAGTACAGGTGCTGGTCATAAAATTAGAATATCATGAAAAAGTAGATTGATTTCAGTAATTCCATTTAAAAAGTGAAACTTGTATATTATATTCATACATTACATACAAACTCATATATTTCAGATGTTTATTTTGTTTAATTTTGATGATTACAAATGAAAATCTCAAATTCATCATATCAGAAAATTAGAATATTGTGAAAAGGTTCAAAATTGATGGCCCCTGGTGCCACACTCTAATCAGCTAATTAACTCAAACCACCTGCAAAAGCCTTTAAATGGTCTTTCAGTCTAGTTCTATAGGCTACACAATCATGGGGAAGACTGCTGACTTGACAGTTGTCCAAAAGACGACCATCGACACCTTGCACAAGGAGGGCAAGACACAAAAGGTCATCGCTAAAGAGGCTGGCTGTTCACAGAGCTCAGTGTCCAAGCACATTAATAGAGAGGCGAAGGGAAGGAAAAGATGTGGTCGAAAAAAGTGTACAAGCAAGAGAGATAACCGCACCCTGGAGAGGATTGTGAAACAAAACCCATTCAAAAATGTGGGGGAGATTCACAAAGAGTGGACTGCAGCTGGAGTGAGTGCTTCAAGAACCACCACACACAGACGTATGAAAGACATGGGTTTCTGCTGTCGCATTCCTTGTGTCAAGCCACTCTTGAACCACAGACAGCGTCAGAAGCGTCTTGCCTGGGCTAAAGAGAAACAGGACTGGACTGCTGGTGAGTGGTCCAAAGTCATGTTCTCTGATGAAAGTAAATTTTGCATTTCCTTTGGAAATCAAGGTCCCAGAGTCTGGAGGAAAAGAAGAGAGGCACTTCATCCACGTTGCTTGAAGTCCAGTGTAAAGTTTCCACAGTCAGTGATGGTTTGGGGTGCCATGTCATCTGCTGGTGTTGGTCCATTGTGTTTTCTGAGGTCCAGGGTCAACGCAGCCACATACCAGGAAGTTTTAGAGCACTTCATGCTTCCTGCAGCTGACCAACTTTTTGGAGATGCAGATTTCATTTTCCAACAGGACTTGGCACCTGCACACAGTGCCAAAGCTACCAGTACCTGGTTGAAGGACCATGGTATCCCTGTTCTTAATTGGCCAGCAAACTCTCCTGACCTTAACCCCATAGAAAATCTATGGGGTATTGTGAAGAAGAAGATGCAATACACCAGACCCAACAATTCAGAAGAGCTAAAAGCCACTATTAGAGCAACCTGGGCTATCATAACACCTGAGCAGTGCCACAGACTGATCGACTCCATGCCACGCCGCATTGCTGCAGTAATACAGGCCAAAGGAGGCCCAACTAAATACTGAGTGCTGTACATGCTCATACTTTTCATGTTCATACTTTTCAGTTGGCCAACATTTCTATAAATCCTTTGTTTTTATTGGTCTTCAGTAATATTCTAATTTTCTGATATGATGAATTTGAGATTTTCATTTGTTGTCATTTGTAATCATCAAAATTAAACAAAATAAACATCTGAAATATATGAGTTTGTATGTAATGTATGAATATAATATACAAGTTTCACTTTTTAAATGGAATTACTGAAATCAATCTACTTTTTCATGATATTCTAATTTTATGACCAGCACCTGTAATGAGGCCCTTTGGTTGCTTTACAATACTGGCTGGTGAAATGATGACATCATCAAAGCCCCACCCCCTGAGGGAAGAAAGTCATTTTTTTTCAAAACATCAGGCCCAAACCATGATTAGTCCAAGAATCATGAAACTTTGTACACATTTGTATCTTGTCAGCCCCTAAAAAATAACCTCTTGGAGCCATGGTCTAAACCAGAGGTCTTCAACAGGGGGTCCGCGACCCCATGTTGGTACTGCATGGGGGTCGCAAAAGTTGTGGTTGATTAGACATTTTTTCTTTATAATTTTGTAATTTTTTGACTTATTGAAATGTTTTTAAATCCACATTAACATGAATTCAACAGACTGTAGTAAACAGATAAATGGAGGCAGAAGATGTCTTTCAGTCATCAATGCACACATTCAGAGACACACAGGAGCTCTTTCTAGCTGGGCACCATTTCATTCACAACACCTGTCCCATCAACTAGGAATCAGAAATACTTTAATAATCCCAGGAAGTAATTACTTTAGTTACATTACTCCATCTGTAATAAAGTGACTGTAGGACCAGTTTGATAGAATATCATTTCATACAATTTATATAATTAGGGGGTCCCCGCTTCAGCTCGCCATCAGTTTGGGGGTCCTTTGGCTGGAAAACGTTGAAGACCCCTGGTCTAAACCCTACAGGAGGTCGGCCATTTTGAATCGCTTTTTATCCTGTTGAAAAAGGATTGACCAGTTTAAATAAATAAATCAGCCTTTAATCTAATTGAGCTGAAAGGTTCAAAATAGGTTCCTTTCAGAGCTTTTTGTAAGTTGGTGAAAATGGAAAAGCCCTTCTTTAAAGTCCGTCACTCTGATTTTGCAAAAGTTTGTGTTCTTAGGCAATCTTTGGCCATGTGAACAGAAAATCAATCAGCCCTGAGCAATGCTCTTTCCAAGGATTATAAAATTTGGCACACATCTGCAAACGCCCAGTAGCTACAAAAAGTTGAATTGGAGCCATGGTCTAACCCCCACAGGAAGTCGGCCATTTTGAATCAAACAACAAAAAAATCATTTGCTAAAAATATTTCTAAACAAAAATCAAAAAGAAAAATTCTAGTATGTATACATATTAGTGCTGTCAATCGATTAAATTTTTTTTAATCGCGATTAATCGCATCAATGCCTAAGTTAACTCGCGATTAATCGCATTTTAATTGCACATTTTTTTACTGATTGAAAATCATTTAAATACTCTCGATGACATACAAAAAAATACATACAGGCTAGGTTTGTGCCAATGTTCTTTTTTTTAAATGAGAACAGGTCACAGACACTGATTTATGCCATAGAAACATATAGCAAGAAGATGGGGAGGCATGTAGCAAAAAATAACAAATATGTAGCCAAAAAAAAGGCCCTGAAAACAGGCTGACGTAAAAGACAGTCTTTACAGTTAATACAGTCTTTTGAACAAAGACAAGCATTTTACCCTACTGCTATAAAATTTAGTACAGTTAACATTAGATGTTAATTAACCAAGATAATAATGAACAATTTTCAATCAATGCATCAAAATCAATAGACCGACATCACTAGATGGAGGTAGTCTATGCTCTAGAAAGTTACTTTTCAGCCTCTTAACAAAAATGAGAACACACACCCACCCACCCACCCACACACCCACACACACGCACACACACACACAATACCGACCTGTGGCGTACACAGACAGCAAGAGTGCCGTAGAAGATTCCATTTCACCTCAGTAATCTGTTTTCTCAGCGTATTTCAGGTTGCTACTAGTTACCAGACACTCAACTTGTTTGTTGGTGGTGGGGCTTAAAGAAAAGGCACTAGCGCCACCCAGTGTATGAGCGTCTTTTTCCCTTGAGGAGCTCCGTTCTCGAAGCCTATGAGAAATGCATACACTGGGGGAAAATAGCCCCGCCTTCTCGCAGGCTGCAGCGGGATGTACTTGGAAAATTTTACCATAAAACCACATAGCGTTAATCTCATGTTAAAAAAATTATCGCCATTAAAATGGCCTCGCGTTAACGCGTTAATAACGCGATAATTTTGACAGCACTAATACATATACTTACACACACACACACACAAAATGTCCACAGCTGCATATTAATTATACATTATTCAGTTGCATCTATTTATAATTAAAAGAACACTGTACAGTACAGTATTTTTTTATGTTTTATATTTGTTCATACCGTTTCATGTTTGACTTTTTTTTCTTCTTTACAGCCCTTCATCTGGTATGAAGGACCAACTCTGCCATATTTAAAAATAAATACAGAAATAAATAAATGCTCAATAAATGTATAAGCATACAATTAATTGCCAACAAAAAAGTGAGACATAAATGTATATAATTCTTAATTAGCTTCTTTATTTATTTGCCTTTGTAATATTTACCTTATTTATTTTTCCGTCCTTTATAATCTTCAACTTTATTTTTTAATTACTTATATTTTTAAGTATTTATTTATGTGCATGTTATTATATTTTTGTCTGTTTTATTCTTCCTCTGTATTTTTTTACCTTAGTTATTTCTTCGCCGCTGTTTATTTCTCTCTGCCCTTTTTACATTTCTGTATGCATTTCTATCTCATTATGCAAATGAGGAGGGGGTGTGTCCTAGAGAGTCAACTTCTGCTCATTGGTTGGCTTGGCGGTCCATCTTCTTAACTCACAGAGCTCAGAGTACTAAGTTAATTTTCTGTTGCTGTTGTTCAATAAAAGTACGTTTTAAGATCATTTGAGGCGAGAACCTTATACTTTTAAGCATCACCATATGGCCCATTCACAGATTTAATGCATAATTTCAAAGAAAATGTGACGAACTTGAGAGGACCGTGGCAACCAGCGGAGCTCCGAAGCTGACAGCAGCAAGGTCTAACCGCAGCCCGTCTGCAGCGGCCCTCTCTCGGCATAGCCGTGTGTGAAGCGTGTTGGTTAGCATTTTACTACATCGGTCGAATCTACAGGAGGAGAGTCTGATGTCGAGTCTGAAGTCATTAGAACTTGAGTAAGGACTTTGCCAAACTTTGCCAAATACAACAAAAAATCGCCATCATAGCCTGGCTATAGACCTGGTTGCCGTCAGCTTCGGAGCTCCGCTGGTTGCCGCGGTCCTCTCAAGTTCGTCACATTTTCTTTGAAATTACGCATTAAATCTGTGAATGGGCCATATGGTGATGCTTAAAAGTATAAGGTTCTCGCCTCAAATAATCTTAAAACGTACTTTTATTGAACAACAGCAACAGAAAATAGAACATTTAACCTAGTACTCTGAGCTCTGTGAGTTAAGAAGACGGACCGCCAACCAATGAGCAGAAGTTGACTCTCTAGGACACACCCCCTCCTCATTTGCATAATGAGATAGAAATGCATAGAGAAATGTAAAAAGGGCAGAGAGAAATGTAAAAAGGCAGAGAGAAATAAACAGCGGCGAAGAAATAACTAAGGTAAAAAAATACAAAGGAAGAATAAAACAGACAAAAATATAATAACATGCACATAAATAAATACTTAAAAATATAAGTAATTAAAAAATAAAGTTGAAGATTATAAAGGACAGAAAAATAAAATAAGGTAACTTTTACAAAGGCAAGTAAATAAAGAAGCTAATTAAGAGTTATATACATTTATGTCTCACTTTTTTGTTGGCAATTAATTGTATGCTTATACATTTATTGAGCATTTATTTATTTCTGTATTTATTTTTAAACATGGCAGAGTTGGTCCTTCATAATCTGGGGCTGTTTTAAATTGGTTAACAAATAAAATTGGATTGGATATTTATTTTAACTCTGTCACTTATTCTATTATTTTTATAAACTTTATTTATAAACTGATGTGTAATGTGTTGCTGCTGTAACTCCACTATTTCCCCACAGTGGGCCGACAAAGGGAGTTTCTATTCTATGTAGTGTATATCTGCTGTTTATTTAGTGATGTCTTCCAAAGCTCTGATGCCTTCATGAAGTTCTCCCTCCAGCCCTGATGTCAACAGTCTGTTGATTTAAACTAAATTCCGCTGCAGTGCTGAGGCATCCTTCTACTGTTCTGCTTAAAGCAGCAGGATGACCTCCCCAAGATGGCGGCCATGATGTCTGCGCCGCGGCGGTCAATGCGGGGTCTCTCCTTATATACAGGTGCTGGTCATAAAATTAGAATATCATGAAAAAGTAGATTGATTTCAGTAATTCCATTTAAAAAGTGAAACTTGTATATTATATTCATACATTACATACAAACTCATATTTCAGATGTTTATTTTGTTTAATTTTGATGATTACAAATGACAACAAATGAAAATCTCAAATTCATCATATCAGAAAATTAGAATATTACTGAAGACCAATAAAAACAAAGGATTTATAGAAATGTTGGCCAACTGAAAAGTATGAACATGAAAAGTATGAGCATGTACAGCACTCAGTATTTAGTTGGGCCTCCTTTGGCCTGTATTACTGCAGCAATGCGGCGTGGCATGGAGTCGATCAGTCTGTGGCACTGCTCAGGTGTTATGATAGCCCAGGTTGCTCTAATAGTGGCTTTTAGCTCTTCTGAATTGTTGGGTCTGGTGTATTGCATCTTCTTCTTCACAATACCCCATAGATTTTCTATGGGGTTAAGGTCAGGAGAGTTTGCTGGCCAATTAAGAACAGGGATACCATGGTCCTTCAACCAGGTACTGGTAGCTTTGGCACTGTGTGCAGGTGCCAAGTCCTGTTGGAAAATGAAATCTGCATCTCCAAAAAGTTGGTCAGCTGCAGGAAGCATGAAGTGCTCTAAAACTTCCTGGTATGTGGCTGCGTTGACCCTGGACCTCAGAAAACACAATGGACCAACACCAGCAGATGACATGGCACCCCAAACCATCACTGACTGTGGAAACTTTACACTGGACTTCAAGCAACGTGGATGAAGTGCCTCTCTTCTTTTCCTCCAGACTCTGGGACCTTGATTTCCAAAGGAAATGCAAAATTTACTTTCATCAGAGAACATGACTTTGGACCACTCACCAGCAGTCCAGTCCTGTTTCTCTTTAGCCCAGGCAAGACGCTTCTGACGCTGTCTGTGGTTCAAGAGTGGCTTGACACAAGGAATGCGACAGCAGAAACCCATGTCTTTCATACGTCTGTGTGTGGTGGTTCTTGAAGCACTCACTCCAGCTGCAGTCCACTCTTTGTGAATCTCCCCCACATTTTTGAATGGGTTTTGTTTCACAATCCTCTCCAGGGTGCGGTTATCTCTCTTGCTTGTACACTTTTTTCGACCACATCTTTTCCTTCCCTTCGCCTCTCTATTAATGTGCTTGGACACTGAGCTCTGTGAACAGCCAGCCTCTTTAGCGATGACCTTTTGTGTCTTGCCCTCCTTGTGCAAGGTGTCGATGGTCGTCTTTTGGACAACTGTCAAGTCAGCAGTCTTCCCCATGATTGTGTAGCCTATAGAACTAGACTGAAAGACCATTTAAAGGCTTTTGCAGGTGGTTTGAGTTAATTAGCTGATTAGAGTGTGGCACCAGGGGCCATCAATTTTGAACCTTTTCACAATATTCTAATTTTCTGATATGATGAATTTGAGATTTTCATTTGTTGTCATTTGTAATCATCAAAATTAAACAAAATAAACATCTGAAGTATATGAGTTTGTATGTAATGTATGAATATAATATACAAGTTTCACTTTTTAAATGGAATTACTGAAATCAATCTACTTTTTCATGATATTCTAATTTTATGACCAGCACCTGTATATGTGAAGATATGTCCCCATCTTCTTATATATATGTCTATGGTAGAGACGGTTTTCTCCGATTGCAGTGAACTCGGAGCGAAGAAGAGGTTTAACCCGAGAAAATTACCGACTTAACCGCAGTCATTAAAACCCAATGCTGGAAGTGAGCGAGCTGACCGTAGTAAGATGGCTGCCGACCATAAGTTAGCTTTAGCTTAGCATGTCGATCTCCATAGCGTGCATCATCAGGGAATCGTTTCTATCAGGTGTTTCCTACCTATCCGGTGTAAGATGATCTGGGGGATCCTGGTGAAATCCAGCAGTAGATGTTGATCGTCCATCTTTTCCTCCGAATTGACCAAACTCCCTTTAAACTCCGTGAATGTTTCTTCAGCAGGAGTTAACTGCTCGGTGATAAACTCTCCTTGAAGCTGGACTGAAGACATTCTCACTGCAAACACTCCCAGATTATCAGCCTCTCTACAATGACTCCACACACAAGCTAAGCTAATGCTGCTAATGCTACCCGATCCCTACCAGCAGCTCATTGCGCATGCGCAGCTACATCCGGGTCACTCTCGATTTTATTTTGAAAATATACCTAAACACGTCACTTCCCCCTAGAAACAAAGCAATAAACAAACTAAACTATGGCTCTGTTCGAAAACCTAGGACGTGTCCTCCAAGGACGCGGTCTACTTAGACTGGATCCTTCGAAGTCCTTGACAATAAGGAGACCGGAAGAGTTTAGGCTGTGAATTCGACCAGGTCTACCCTTCGGCGGGTTTTACCGTCGTATGCTCTGTTGCTTAGCAACCGTAAACGTTGACACACAAAGCAGGAAAATAATGAATACAGAAGTTTTCAAAACTGTTTATTTATTTATTTTTTATTGTGAAGTGAACAAAGACTACACTCACAAGAATCCAGAGTGGAATAAAGGTTCCAACCACCGGGAGCAGGAACAAATAAAATCAAATGTAATGATAGAAACCTTAGTCAGTTAAATAACATGCTGCTGTCATTTTGCACATCTCTGATGTTGCTGCTATTTTCAAATATCCATTACTGTAAAAATGTCCATAGCTGCATATTGGTTATTTATTCTCCAGTTTTATATTGTTAAAACACTTTACAGTATTTTATTGTTTATATTTTAACTCTTCCCTATCATGTTATTCTTATACATTTTTCTAAGGTCCTCATTGTGTGACAACTTTCAATAATCTTTCTGCTGCTGTAAATATGCCCATTGTGGGACAATAAAGGGATTTTCTATTCTATAAAAGGGGTAGAATGATATAAGTAAATCTAAACAATGTATTTATAAAAAATATATCTACAAAATCTCTAATATTCAACAACAAAAAATACGTAGTTAAGCATATTGTGCAAAACAGCAATAAAAAGATAAAAATCCTATCAGATTTATAGTCCCCACCCTGCAAATATATTAGAATCTGTCCTTAAATTACAGCCAAATCCATTTACACAGTAACAGATTAAAACCTTTAGATAAATCAAACATTACCGCCACATATCTGACTCAATAACCATTAAAACAACTATTTTCATTCATCTCAGACGGAACTATTCACAGACTGGATTATATTAAACTGAACTTCCAATTTTCACCACTGTTCGGCGCCAAGTAACCTTTACTCTGATCACAGCTTGCTTGGTCTCGCAATGAATCCTGGGATATCCAAGAATACCGAGGATACATCAGACCCGTCCTTCAAATCGGGCAAAAAGAAGGACGCATTTTAAGGCCGCATAACGAGGACTCTTGGAATCCGACCAGACCTCGGCGCCGCGCTATGACGTAATCGGCCTTCGAATCCGGTCTTCTAAGGATGCGTCCTAGGTCTTCAAACATAGCCTATAACTTTTTAAAAGTTAATAATGTATTCGCATCTGCTCTGAACTGTTTTTTAATGAAGATGACAAGAAGTGCAAAAGAGTTCTACAATCTGAATTAGATGATTTTTAAACTGAAAAAGCCAAAGGAGCATATTTGAGGTCCCGAGCTGAGTGGATTGAAGATGGTGAGAAAAGTCCTGCATATTTCTGCAGATTAGAAACAATTAGAAAAAAAAAGAAATGCAATAAATTGCTTGCAAATTAATAATGAACCATGCACTGACTCGAAATTAATATCAAAAGAAATGTTTTACTTTTTATAGCAATTTATATTCTTCTGTATATAATAACTCCATGGCGGAGGCATTCTATCATTCTATTCAACACTTGATTCCAAACTTGTTGACAATTTTAAGCTGATGTGTGAAGCAGACATCACCATAGAGGAATTGGATAAAGCTTTGGGTTCTTTATCCAAGGACAAAGCTCCAGGCTGTGATGGTCTAACAAGTCATTTTTATAAACATTTTTGGGATCACATCAGAACCCTTGTGTTTGGAATGCTTACAGAACTATTAGAACACGGCTGCTTAACCCACACTATGAAACAAGGTGTCATCACGCTCATTCCCTAAGCTGGAAAAGATCCAACACTTCTTGATAATTTAAGACCGATAACTCTATTAAACAATGTTTAAAGCTTCCGACCCACATTTTTGCTAACAGGTTAAAATGGCATATCCCAAATTGTTTCGGACACTGAATCTGGGTTTATAAAAGGTCGCTTTATACATAATAATATCCGCCTTATTCTGGACTTCTAACCATTTAATTGAGAATGGAGGCTTTGTATTCTTTTTAGACTTTTATAAAGCCTTTGATATGATACAACATTAATTTATGTTCAGCGCCTTAGATTTATTTGGGTTTGAAATTAGATGTATTAATGTAATTAAAAGATTTTATAAAGATACAAACAGTTCAGTGGGTTTTCCACATGGTACGATTAAGCATAAGATTAAGATAAGATTAAGCATCAACAAAGGTAGAAAACAAGGCTGTCCAATTTCTCCTCTGCTATTTATATCAATTAAAATTGCTCAATTTGGTAAATTAATGGTGGAAGGCAAAGAGTTTTCTATTAGTCAGCTAGCTGATGACACAACCATCCTCTGAAATAACCTGAATGAAATTCCCAAAATCCTTAAATTGATTGAAACATTCTCAAAGGCTTCAGGACTTAAATTAAATTTAAACAAATGTGAAATTTGACCAATGTTTGTCCAATATCTAGTGCTTTTAAAGGAATAGTACACCCAAAACATGATTAGCCTTCATTTTCTACTCACCCCCATGCTGAACAACACTCTGGAGTACTTTTTTGATATCTCAAATGCATCTGGAGATCTGGGAGGCTTCTTGCTGTCTGCTGACATTCAAATAATGGAGGTGCCCAGCGCCCGAGGCAGAAAGGTCCATAAAAGGGATCCTTTAAGCAGCTTCAGCGTACGTAATTCCCAGCTCAAATTTCATTTTTTTTTATTTCCTCAGACCTTTTGCTCACTTCACAGCCACGATGAGCAGCAGTATGTTCTCCACCACAATTACAGCATTTTATTTTAACTTCTTTTCCACATTTTCCGTACTCATGTTCTCCTGCACACCTTCCACACCTCTGTTTCCCTTTACAAACTGCTGCAATGTGTCCGAATTTTTGGCATTCTCAATGGTGGAGGATTGTAGATTTTGACATAATAGCTGATGTAACCGATGAATCCTTTACTGGGTAATTACTCTTTCTCGAATTTAATTAGCACTGATAAACTGTCAGATCTTTCTCCGTTTCTTGTTGTTTTTAATCGTTTTACTTCTTTTACTTTTGCACCGCTTATGTTTTTCAGAATCTCTTTTTCAGAAATTTTTTAGAGGAACTCCTCCAATGACTCCCCTGCTGATCTTTTTGTTCTCCATTAGGCTGCACTGAACTCTTATCCCGTCAATTTTGTTGATTCGTATTGCTTTGCCTTGCTGGGCGCTGTCTCTGCAGTTAACTAGCAGGTCTCCACTGTACAGAATTCTGGCACCTCTGACTTCTCCAACAAATTTATTGATGGTTTTTGTTAAGTGAACCGAATTCCAATTTGTAAAAGAGTCTGCCTGATTAACGACTTTGAATATGACATTGTATTAATTTTGTTTTGCTGTGGAATGTATGGATTGATCATCACTGGATTGTTCTGATCTGGATTCCCCTTTAACTGGATTCTGTTTTTTCCGTTTTTTCTCATTTTTTGATGTTGTTATCTTCCAACCTTCTTCATTATCACTATTTCCCTCTTCCATTTCACTTCCTATTTTCTCACTACTCACGGCCCAGGACATTTCTCCACAAGCAGCTTCAAAACACGCGCCATGCACCAAACGACCATCCCTCAACCAGTTTCCTTCAGACTTGTGCCCTTTTATTTAAACAGACACAGGTGCATTCATTCAGTCACTAATTAGGTCACATGACACTCTGCAATAGGATTGCTTGGTTCCAAAAACAAAAATAAAAATAAACAAATCAAATGAAAATGAGAGCACAATATTTATAAATCTCAACATATATACATCTGATGCCGACACCTTGTCTACTGTATGTTAGTGATGTTATGAGATGAACCGACGCTTCGAGGCATGTGTCGAGTAATGGGGGGGGCGTTTCCACGAAGCGCGTGTCGAAGCATGATTCATTTAGAGGAGGGGCCAAAATTGATGACGTCCGAGGGCTCGTTACTGTGAAACCACGTGACCGCTTCAGGAAGTGGTACAGAGAGCGCAAGAATTTTGACAGGCATCTAAACAGCCTCAGAGTTCAGTCAAGATGTGGGAGTTTGGAGGAGAGCTGCTGTCAGCTGGATAAAATTTGGATAGATCCTAAGAATAGATTAGTTGTTTTTCCAACCAATCTAGTTGTGTAAAACTATTTTGCATTGTTTTTGCAGGCTCTAGCATAGTCTTTTTTTAGCCAAGATTTAACTCGATTTGTGTGCTTTAGCCCCTGTTTTAAAGTGCCTTAGGGTTTTTTTACTGTGAATTTGTATACGGAGGCAAGCATGTGGTCTGACCACGACTACAACCGGTCGGCTCTTCAAGAGGCTTGCGATGAAGATGTTATTGAAGAAATTGAGTTGGTCGGGGCCGCGACTGATCCTTCTTCCAAAGAACATTTGGGATTCCATCATCGGGATCCTCACTAGGATCATTCCTGTCTCCGTGGATCGGCTGCGGGAGACGGTCGACACCATTCACAGGTTGGGGAAAAAAGCCGATGCCGCTTCGGCCAACCATCCCAGAGCCGTCATCGTTCAGTTCGGGATGCGAACCATGCGGGATGAGGTCTGGAAAAACTCCAAAGATGCTAATGTTTGTAAAGAAATGCACATCAGCTTTAGAGAGGATTTTTCCAAGGAGGACAGGATCGCCCCGGCTAAACTGTGGCCCCTGGTCCAGGAAGCCAGGAGCCGCGGCAAACGAGCATACCTGAAGGAAGGTTTCGCCCTGATCGATAATCGAAGAGTGGACCCTGACACAGTACACCGCTGTGTTCCTTTACTGCCACTGGTATGGTATAATATGTTCATATTTGTTTAAAGGGCTATTGCAGTTTTTCTTATAACTGTTATTGGCTGTTATCTCATTCCTGCTCATCGTTCCTGAGCTTAGTTTTTTGCACAACTACTGTGTTTATTTCATGTTGTCTTTATTGTCACTTAATGCTAGAGGTTTGAAAAATAATATAAAACGTAACGCCCCTTTTCTTTATTGCAAAGAGCAAAAGGCAAATTGTTTTTTTCTGCAGGAAACTCATTCATCTAACGAGGAGGCTAAATTCTGGAAACTTCAATGGGGTTACCATATTTATTTCAGTCATGGTACGTCACATTCCGCTGGGGTTATGATTATGTTTCATAAATTCTCTGGTTCTTTATTGGAGCATATTAGTGATATAAATGGCCACTGGGTAATTGTAATAGTGGAGATTGATGGAAATAAGATCATACTGGTGTGTGTATATGGATATAATAATAAAGCGATGAATAGTATATTTTTTGCTGACATCGGAGAAATGATAAAACAATGGAAAACAAAATATTCCACTGATCAGGTTGTTTTGGGGGGAGATTTCAACGTAACTCCAGATGGATCGATTGATCGTCTCCCCTCCCGGGGGCAGCACCTTATGTACGATGATATTTTTGTAAACTTAACCTCTAATACAAATTTGACTGACTGCTGGAGGATTAGAAATCCTGATACCAGACAATACTCCTGGTTCAACCCTTCCGGAAATGGTCAGAGCTCTAGGCTAGATTACTGGTTAATCCCTCATAATATGTTAAATGATATTTCAAGATGTGAAATCTCAGCAGCTCCTCTAAATGATCATTGTTCAGTCACCTTGTTTATCTCTCTAAATAAATCCAAACCACCTACAAATTTAGCTTGGAAATTTAATAGTAATCTACTGAATAATAAAACGTTTTGTGCAGAAATCCTGAACCTTATTGAGGACATTTCGGTAATGGATATGTCGCCCTTAAATAAGTGGGAGTGGTTCAAATATGATGTCAGGGCTACAGCAATAAATATAGGTAAACTAACTTCAAAACTGAGGAGACAGAAACAATCCCAACTTATTGGCAATATTAATTCTCTATGATCAAAATCAGTTTTATCGTCTGATGAGCTGAGTCAGCTTGATGTTTTCAAATCTCAATTAGATGATGTTTTTCTAGATAAAGCAAGGGGAGCTTTCTTTCGCTCCAGGGCTCGGTGGATTGAAAACGGTGAAAAAACTCTTCATTTTTTTAATCTTGAGAAGTAGAGACAGTCCAAAAAGAAGATTCAGAAGCTAATTATTAATGGTAGTATCAAAGAAGACCTTGATTTAATACATGCAAAAATCAAACAGTTTTATAGCAATTTGTATTGTTCCAAGTACTCAGAATCCAATTGCCAGTCTTTTTTCGATGAAATTCAGGATTCTGTTGAAATAATTAATCTTGATTTTAAAAATCTTATAAAAGATGACCTAAGAATCGAAGAGCTTGATGTAGCAATACAACAAATGGCAAAGGGTAAATCTCCAGGTCTAGATGGGTTAACTACAGAGTTTTATGCTTTCTTTTGGAAAGATTTATGAAAACTGTTATTTGAGGCCCCGCTGAAATGCATTTCAAACAATAATCTCTCTCCCACTATGAAACGAGGTTTGATAGCTCTGATCCCCAAAGCCATCAAAGATCCTTTATCACTGGACAATTGGAGACCCATCACTCTTTTATGTACGGATTACAAAATTTGAGCTCTTGTTCATGCCAATCGCTTAAATAGTGGATTAGGATCGATTATTAATGAATGCCAATCAGCTTTTTTAAAGGGAAGAAATATCCATCATCATACTAGACTGATTTTTGATATGATTGATTATCGTAACTTTATTGATAGTGACAGTTTTATTTTATTCCTGGATTTTTTTAAGGCCTTTGATTCACTGGAACATTGCTTTATAATAAAAACCTTAAAATATTTTGGCTTTGGGGAAAGATTTTGCGTTATAATTAGATTATTTTACAGTAATATAAGTAGTTCGGTTTCCTTTGGAACGAGTATGACACCTAGTTTCTCTATGTCAAGAGGAATCAGACAGGGCTGCCCAATTTCACCTAAATAATTTATACTTACAACTCAATTGCTTACCTAACTGATCATGAAAAACTCAAATTTACGTGGTATCAAAGTTTTTGACAGGGAATTCAAAATAAGTCAATTTGCTGATGACACAACTATTTTTCTAAGAGATAAAACTATGGTAGACATTGCGCTTAAATCCATTAAAAAAAATTCCCGAGCGTCTGGTCTGTCTCTCAAAATGCGAACTTCTGCCGATCCATTCCAGCTCTGAGGCGTCTATTGCCTCTATTGCAGTTAAGTCTGAAATCAAATATCTGGGAATATTGATTTCACAAAAATACTATTAGAAGAGAGGAGGAAAACATTGGTAGATGCTTGAATTCCATGAAGAGATCCTTGAGTCATTGGTTGACCAGAGACCTGACTATTTTTGGACGAACTCTTTTATCCAAAGCTGAAGGAGTATCTAAATTAATTTATCCATGCCATTCTGCTTTTATTTCTAACAAAAATATTAGAAAAGCCAATTCGATAATCTTTCAATTTATCTGGAGAAATAAAACACACTATCTTCGATGATCACATCTCGTTAAAGGGATAGTTCGGTATTTTTGACATGAATCTGTATGGCATCCCGATCACCAGCGGCATGCAATCACACTGACTTACCCCTGGCAGCATCCTGTGAGCAGAGTTATCGTCCAGTTTTGGTCAAGCCGAAAGTAGTCCTGCAGGTTTTTAGGTACAGCGAAATAAAACGTTTCTCTTCCCAAAACATTATGTGTCCAAAAGAGTGATATTTTCGCATCCCAAAAACATTGTAGTGGAAAAAGTCACACGTCGTTATCAATTGGTCCTATTTTCTCTCTGTTCGTATCAGTGCGCGCCGTCATTCAGACAGCGAGCCCAACAACAGCCATGTCTCCTTCCGCCGTGGAGGGGGGGCATTTATCTATTTGTTATATTTATTTTGGTCACTTTTCTGGTCACTTTAGTTTATTCTTTGTCAGTATTTAATAACATAACTCAGGTCTCTTAAGTTATTTTTCTTTAAAACAGTTCTGTTATGGTTAAAAAAGTTGGTTAAATAAAGATTTAATTCGAAGTCTGTGTTTGTGTTTTTTATTAAAATGAAATCATTTAGCAATATTATAAAAAGTCCAGGCAGAGCTGCACATAAAATATGGTTTCAAATCTTTTCAATAATTATTGATATCGATCAATATGCATTTTTTTTTATCGATAAGCTTTTTTTCTATATCGCCCAGCCTTATATTAGAGCGTCAGATTTTGAGGCTCTGATTGGTTCTTTTAGAATAAATTGGCTAAAAACCTTTTTGTCTCATTCTAATTCAGTGTGGTTTCACATTCCTAAATCTATATTTAATAAACTCGGTGGCTTGGATTTTTTGCTTAAATGTGATTTTGAACTAACCAAAATCAACATTTCACTGTCTAATTTTCATAAACAAGTTTTACATTTTTGGAAGATGATATTTACCCACAACTGTACCCCTCATGGATCAGTAGTGTGGAATAACCGGTCAATATTAATAAATAGAAAATCGATTTTTAAAACTGGCTGGTATGAAAAAGGAATTTTATTTGTAACTGATTTAATGGACAGTAATGGTGTTTTGCTAGACCATAGAAATTTTACCAACAAATTGAATCTGTACTGTACTTCTAATGAATATCTAAAAGTTTGCAAGGCTATTCCTGTAGCTCTGATCCATCTCATCCAAAACACTTTAAGATATTCAAATGTTACTCCATATTTACCCAAATTGAAAATTGGAGAATATTTTGTGACTGATAAAAAATTTAATATGTTGTGCTGGTGACAGCCTTCAAAGCTAAATTATTTAATGATTCCAATAATAGTTTTTTAAAGAAATGACATATTTGCCTATATTTGAGAAGGCGTTCTCTAAGTATGTTAAATGGCCGGTTTCACAAAAGGTTAAAGAGACTCACTTTAAAATCTCTTATAATATTTACCCAGTGGCAACATTTATGCACAGAAGATTTAAATTTGACTTAACATGCTGTGCCTTTTGTGAATCTCCAGATTAATCCCTTAATCATCTCTTTTTTCCTGTACCTTTTCTTTTAAACTATGGAGGTACATGAAAAATTGGTTATCCCTTAAAATTGAGGATATCCCAGAAATAACCATCACCCACGTATTGTATTATGTTGATGACCTTGATAGTAAAATATCAGATATGGTTAACATTGTATTTTTGCTTGTCAAATATTATATACATTGCTGTAAATGGAGAGGTTCTACTGCTTGTTTTGATTTTTTTCTTAACCAATTTAAGTTGTATAACACCTCATTGAAACATTTAAAATCTGTTTCTGCCAAAAAAAAGTAACTGCCAGTATTTCTACTTTTCTTTTGTTTTGAATCTTGCTCTAAAAATCAGTCATTGGCCTTATTGTTTATGTACCTGTTTTTGTTTTTTTTAGCCCCATGTATAAGTTTTTTATTGTAAATGTTTGTACCTCAACAAGTGTTTGTACACTATTTGCTTGATATATAAATAAAGTTTGAAAAAAAAAAAAAAAAATTTTAAGGAATAATTAACCTTTAACAAATTATAGTTTAGTATGCTTAATGTTTTTGGGTGAGGAAAAAAAGTTATTTAGGTATTTAAAAAAATAATAACAATAATATCGAGAGTGACCCGGATGTAGATGATGGTGCGCATGCGCAATGAGCTGCTGGTAGGGATCGGGTAGCATTAGCAGCATTAGCTTAGCTTGTGTGTGGAGTCATTGTAGAGAGGCTGATAATCTGGGAGTGTTTGCAGTGAGAATGTCTTCAGTCCAGCTTCAAGGAGAGTTTATCACCGAGCAGTTAACTCCTGCTGAAGAAACATTCACGGAGTTTAAAGGGAGTTTGGTCAATTCGGAGGAAAAGATGGACGATCAACATCTACTGCTGGATTTCACCAGGATCCCCCAGATCATCTTACACCGGATAGGTAGGAAACACCTGATAGAAACGATTCCCTGATGATGCACACTGTGGATTTTAGCCTCATCTGATTGGAAAACTGCTTAGAGGAGATCAACATGCTAAGCTAAAGCTAACTTCTGGTTGATAGTGAGTTCACGTTGTTTGTGCTTAAAAATCTGTGGTGAATTTAGTTTTAAGTTGGATGTTCAGACATTTTCTCCCGTTAAGCCTCTTGTTTATTGCTCTGGTACACTGCGATCGGAGAAAGCCGCTCCATTATTTCTAGTGCTCTCGTATTAGAGAATTTACAGTAAAAACACGGCGAGAGAAAACGGCTACGTCATGTACTGACTTCCTGTTTTGAAAATACAAGTGTAGGCCCAGATATTTATTTTTATTGATATTTAATTATCCTTTATACAAAAAAAGGATGTTTAGAAACTTCATATAAAACTAAAAGGCGTATCTCATGAAACCAGAGCAGCACCTTGATCCCTTATAGATGTTGTGTCACTTCATTACTAAACCTGGAAACTCACTCTATAAAGGCTATTAATAGACTTGAAATGCAAAAATATAAAAGGTGTTACTGAAGCCAATGGAGAACTATGATCCAACACTGATTTGTTTATTTATTCATATAAAAATGCATAAAATTAGATATTAAAGATTTGAAATGCAAAACTTGAAGGTGTAAATTTTGAAGCGAATAGAGTGCTATGATCCAACACTGATTTTGAGTCAGTTGATCTCATATCCTTGAAACTATTAATCTAAATTATGTTAATATTTCCATATATTAAACTTATTTAAAATAATTCAAGATTTAAATGGAGAAATAAAAGGCGTAAGTTTAGAAGTTTAGTAGTTAAGAAGATGGAGTATAAATATCCAGCACTGATTATTGAAGTCTCCTCCAACCTGAAGGGGATGTTTTGTATGTTTGAGATCTTAAACAGTCCAGGAGTCAAGATCTTGTAGAAAAACGTGGGTCTGCAAAAGATGAAAGGCGTTAAGGGAATATGCTTCTGTAAGCTTGTTTTTCTTATTGGGTGACGACATCTAGAAGGGTTGTAATATCAGATGTGTTAATTTAATCCCATTTTTGAATTGGTGTCACGTGCGTGCTTTGGGCATTAGACTCGCAGCCAAGATGTCTGGAAAAACAGAGAAATAAGAGACCTCTTTAAAAGTCAAAGTGTGATTCAGAGAACTGTGTAACACCCCTCCTAAAACACCTTCACTGGATCCATAAAGCAGCAGATCCACTTCAAGATCCTCCACCTCATTTTAAAGCTTTCAATAACCTTGGAAAGTATATTTGTTTTAATGTAGGTGCTGATAAATCAACTTTATTATTGCTATATGTTATTATTATTATTATCAAAAAAGAAAAAAATACAATCTATGAATGTGATTATATATATCCCAGTTCATTATAATTGTATAACTATGTTTCTAATCTATATTAATAGTTTCACCCCAAATTGTCCAATTGTTCATGTAATGCATCCTTATATTGTGTCAGGAGAGTGATAGCAGAGATGCTAGAGAAGGTGGAGAAAACAAACAGAGAAAAACTACTAGAAAACACGCTGTCACACCTGTCCGCTCTATGGTGTCTTAAAGGAATAGTACACCCAAAACATGATTAGCCTTCATTTTCTACTCACCCCCATGCTGAACTAGCCTGACGTAGTCCGACTCAATTCTAGTCAGAATATGAGTCTGATACTGCTCCATAGAGCTGTGATTATGGGGCGTGTTTCAAACGAACCAGGAAAAAAAATGCCTCTGCACTCAATTGGATAGACCTACAACCAATAAGAGCAACGGAGTGCGTGACGTATGTTAAGCGACGCATAGTTGTTGTCCACAAAAATCAAAGCGTGCAGTTTCACGCCTAGAATAAGAAGATGAGCCTTGATCGCGTTTCTCTGTTCCTCTTTTAAAATTAATTTGCTGTCGATATCTTCTAGAACAGACCTAATAGCAGAATCTACTCACCTCAACTCTCCAGCGGCAGCCATTATTGTTGTCACTAGGGCTGCAACTAACGATTATTCTAAAAATCGATGAATCAGACGATTATTTTTTCGATTTATCGATGAATCGGACTAAAAATATTTTTTATATTAACCTCTTTATTCCAAAATAAACATTTTAGACAGAACAAACAAGCACACAAGTACAGGTTGCTCATTAACTGTACTGGTGCAACATGAAAAATAAATGTTTGTGTTAAAACTACGCAAACTTACATGAGAAATGTAGCTGTACATCCACAAAATATAGGGTACTTTGTTTCATAAAGCACAAAAAAAGGCATTTTTGTTTTTAAAAGCCCCTAAGGGGTTCAAACAATAGGCCCCCCCATTTCAACAAATGAGTTTTTTTAGACTAGAAGAGTTCTGCCTTTTAAGACAGGAAAGTAAAGCAGTTAAAGTTGCTACTTGAGAAAATACTGAACCATAGAGATAAAAATAGCCCTGTGATTCAAATTATAAATTGTATTTGGAATAAAAATGAGAGAATTAGGGGTGCTAAAAAACACATCCTCCAAAGACAGATATTTACATGGAAATGTGGCAAATAATTAATTGACATATTACTGATCTTGCTGGATTTTATTCTGCTTTACTTCCATAAATTGCAGGATCTTCTTTACTTTATCTTTGCCAGAAGATTTAAACTTTAAAAGCCTTGCCCTCATAATTTGCAAGTTAATTTATTTATAAAGAAAATATAAACGCTGCTTAAGCTAATTCAAATGAAATTAAAGGTAAAATAAGTAGCCAACCTTATCACTGTCTGTAACCTACTAACACGGTAAGGAAAGCATCAGATGAGCTACCTGAGAAACTAACGTTACGTTTCCCCACTTTAAAACGAAATAAACATGGTGGTTCTGTGCCATGTTAATTTCTTTTGAAAAAAGTTGCATGTTATCACTTTTTTTCGCTTTACAAAGCGCAGGCTATTTTAATTATTGTGATCAATTTGCGCCGTCAATCCCGGTGCATGCGTGCTTCATTTGCAGTCTGGACGCTGAGGCTCTGACTGCAGCGCTGGGACTCCTGCGGGAAAACGCGGTTGGGGTGGGGGAGGCGCCCCACGGCAGAGTAGGAATGATACATGCTTTCACGTAAGAGTCTCCAAAAGCCGCCAGTGATACCGAAAAAAGTCGCCAGATTTGTCGCTAGTCGCTTTTTAAAAAAATAGTCGCTGGAGGGGTCTGAAAAGTCGCTGAGTTGGCAACACTGCACCTGCAGCGCTGACTCGCTCTGCCGCATTTTTTTTTCTTCCTCTTTCAGTCAAGAGGCAGTGATGACGGCGCGGCGGATGACGCAATAATCGCGCGACACAACTAATCGATGATGAAATTCGTTGCCAACGCTTTTAAAAGTCGATTTTTATCGATTTTATCGATTAGTTGTTGCAGCCCTAGTTGTCACCCAAGCGCGCATTGGTCACGTGGTTGATTACGTTACTGTTGGTCATCTGTCCATCATAGTATAAAGCCCGCCCTGACAATTTGATTGGATCGCCTGACAGTGGGCGATAATACTCGCGCTACTATGGAGCAGAGCCAGACCGAACTTCCCGACCTCAAACCTTGTGGGCGGGACTAAGTTCGGAATGGCACCCAGGCTAATGCTGAACAACACTCTGGAGTACTTTTTTGATATCTCAAATGCATCTGGAGATCTGGGAGGCTTCTTGCTGTCTGCTGACATTCAAATAATGGAGGTGCCCAGCGCCCGAGGCAGAAAGGTCCATAAAAGTCCACAAAAAACGTTTCAATATTCCTCCATACTGCTCGTCCAATGTATTCCAAGTGTCCTGAGTGGGTAGCATCCAGAATTTACTCGAAACGAAGTCATTTAGAATGTTTTTAGAGCATAAACAGTAGTGTATAGGATTTCCTGAAAGCGCGCACCTGCGCGATCACGACGCTACGGAAGCCGGCAGACCAAACCAGCGCATTCAGCTCGGCAAAGAACTCATGCTCTTCCTCAACACTGAAGTCCTCAGACATTTTTCTTTCGTTGTTTCTTTCTTTGCACAGGTAAACAGCACATTTCTTCTTCTACGCTTGCATTATCGGCAGAGCAGACGCTGAATGCGCACTTTCATCTGGTTTGGTCTGCCGGCTTCCGTAGCGTCGTGATCGCGCAGGTGCGCGCTTTCAGGAAATCCTATACACTGCTGTTTATGCTCTAAAAACATTCTAAATGACTTTGTTTCGAGTAAATTCTGGATGCTACCCACTCAGGACACTTGGAATACATTGGACGAGCAGTATGGAGGAATATTGACACGTTTTTTGTGGACTTTTATGGACCTTTCTGTCTCGGGCGCCATAGACCTCCATTATTTGAATGTCAGCAGACAGCAAGAAGCCTCCCAGATCTCCAGATGCATTTGAGATATCAAAAAAGTACTCCAGAGTGTTGTTCAGCATGGGGGTGAGTAGAAAATGAAGGCTAATCATGTTTTGGGTGTACTATTCCTTTAAATAATCTGAATCTGAAGTAAATCATTGTCACTAGATCTATTTGGTTGAAATTTTGTTATTTTCACTTCAAGCTAAAAATTCACATTACTATTTAAAAGTTAATACATTTTCAATACCTGTTTTTTTTTTCCAGTTTGACTTTTCACTGTTAAAAAAACAGCATATAAAAAATTCAGCCTTTCAAAATTCAAACTTAATATTTTCAGCAACTGAGATTCAAGTGGCTTAAATTTCACTGTTAAATTCAGCATCTAAATTCAATGTAAAAAGGGAAGGGTTACTTCAGGTCACAGACATTAGCAATGGATTGTGGTGTCCAACACCCAGCCAATCCCATTACAATACTTGTCTACAATTGCAACTTGCTGCAATACTACAGAAAAATGAAAGCAATAAACTCACCGATGCGTTAGCGTTAGCTTGCATGACTGCCTCTGTGATGCTGGTTTTCCTTCAGTATGAGCGCCAAAAATGTCCCGTCACGTGACTAAGAAACTGTAACGAGATTGGCTTGAAAATGGAACGGGAAGTGCTTGAAGTGAAAATAACAAATACAGTTTCAACTATATCGATATAGTGACAATGAATTGTTTCTTAGGTTCAAAATTTTTTCTGAATATATTTTAACACAGAAAGCGTAAGTACAAACATACACATGTATATGTCAGTGACATTTTTAATTTAAATCCCAGCAGCACAGATTTACTTCCATACATGTGCTCTTATAGACATCCTTGTGCTTGAAAATGGTGTTCATGACAGACAATCTGTGCTTTTTTAACTACTCTTTTTCTAACTGGTCATCCAGGGGAATTTAAGCCCCCTGAAAACATAGCCTCTGTTATCATTCAATTAGGTTTATTTATACAGCGCCAATTCACAACTCATGTCATCTTAACCACTTTATAGAGACAATTCAGTCAGATTGGTTTAAAGTTTTCTATCTAAAGAAATCCAGCTGATTACATCGACTCATTGACTCAAAGCCAATCCCTCACACCAAGCATGCTTGTAGTAGGGGTGGGTATTGCCAAAGAAGTCACGATTCGATTCGAATCACGATTCACAGGCCACGATGCGATTCTATCACGATGCATCACGATACTTGAATTATTGCGATGCATTGCAATATTTTCTCCTCCATGTTTTGTTCTTGAATGACTCGGCACAGTATCCCACGGCCGGAAATTCTTGTGACACAAGGCAGCGTGCGTCAACACATTTGCAGCGACATCTACTGGACTGGAAGTTGTATTACACTTGTTTTTGGCTGATGTTCGCCAACCATTCATGCAATTTTATTTATTCATTTTTTTTAATTAATAATCGATTCTTGGCATCAAGAATCGATGCAGTAGATCACGAAAATTAGAATCACGATGCATCATCATCACGATTATTTTGCACACCCCTAGCTTGTAGTGACAGTAGAAAGGAAAACTCCCTTTTAACATACTAACTGTATGTGCTACATTTCATCCTCTGAAGTGGGAACTGGTTTAGAGCTCGTCTGCCTGTATTTACTGGATCGGGCCAACGTTTGTATCTCTGCTTCTTTCTGTATGTCTGATGCTAGATGGCCGCTAACAATGAGCCCAGTTGTATAAACAAAGGTGTTGATGGCAGCAGCACAGCTGATATTTCTCTCTAGGATGGAGTCACAGCCAAACAGGAACAGACCACATGAAGCTGTTATGATGAGAAAGAGAGCATAAAGTAAGGGGTTGTACTGGGCCTGGGCAAAAACTCGATTCCAGAAATGTATGCAAATCTTTTGTTGCGGGTAGTTTTGTAGTTTGGCAAGCGACAACTCAACACAAAACGGGTAAGGTTATAACTACAAGTGAGAAGTTTGTTCTCAAAAAAGGAATAAAATCATCCGTTGTTAGGAACTGCAGGGCTTAAAGTTCTCCAGCATAGTGGCAGATTTACGGCTTGCGTCAGCTGTGGTTGTATTAGAACAAATGGGATTGTGTATTGAAATGTATATTTTAAAACCATCAGAAAATGTTTCTGCTCCAGATAGTTAACAAGCTAGCTATTAACTGATGCAGGGCTGCTGATAGCACGGCACGGTAGTGATCTGAAAAGGGGTCCCTATGTCCTCCAGTAGTCTAAACCTATAGCAGCATAACTATAGAGATTCCATGAGGATCTAACTTATGAGGAACACCTGAGTGTCGATCATTTTTAGGAACTAAATAGAAATATTTCAAACTCATTATTTACACGGCAGCATTTTGATCAGGTGGGATTGTTTCCCAGTTTTTTTCTTAACTCTATTCAACAAGCAGTCTAATCAATAGAAACACAGATACTGAGTATAGAACTCATCACCACTGTAGGGTTATTATTTAAACAAATGACAGGAAACCTTTGGTTTTATGGCTGTTTGGAGAAATAACTATTAAAAGGGGTCCCTATGTCCTCCAGCAGTCTAAGACTATAGCAGCATAACTATAGAGATGGCTCAGTATAACCTGAGCCACTCTAACTATAAGCTTTATCAAAATGGAAAGTTTTAAGCTTAAAAGTAGACATGGTGTCTGCCTCACTGACTACAACTGGTAGTTGGTTCCACAGCAGAGGAGCCTGATAACTAAAAGATCTGCCTCCCATTCTACTTTTAGAAATTCTATGAGCCACTAGTAAACCTGCAGATTGAGAGCAAAGTGCTCTGTTAGGAACATAAGGAGCAATCATATCACTTATATCAGTTGGATCCTGGTTAATTAGAGCTTTATATGTGATATGGAGCATTTTAAGTTCTTAACAGGAAGTAAATGAAGAGAAGCTAGAATAGGAGGGATATGGTGTCTGTTTTTAATTTTTATCCGGACTCTGACTGCAGCATTTTGGATCAGCTGAAGACTTTTTGCTACAGTTTGTGGACTTCCTGACTAGTGGTGGAACGGTTCACAAAATCAACAGTTTGGTCCGGTTCACGATTAGAGAGTTTACAGTAAAAACACGGCGAGAGAAAACGGCTACGTCATGTACTGACTTCCTGTTTTGAAAATAAAAGTGTAGGCCTAGATATTTATTTATTTATTTATTTATTTTTTTACTTATTTTTTATTGAACATTTCTGAACACATACAGTGGAGAGGCAATCATACATTCAACTTCATAAACAATGTTAAACAGCTGTGACCATATTTATCTGGGTACAAGAGTGGTATTCTCCTTGGGCCTGTAGTCGCTCCATTTTTCCCATTTAACAACGAATTTGTCCTCCTGCAATCTCAGTCTATGTGTGATTTTCTCCATTAGAAAAATCTCTTCCACGATGCTCAGCCACTGCTCCGCTGCAGGGGGGTCTTGTCTATACCATAGTTTTGTGATGGTTTTCCTAGATGCTGAAAGTAAAATTTTTACCAAGTATTCATCATCTTTGTGAATTACCTCGTGTGTCAGGCATCCTAGATAAAGTATTTTACAAGATCTGGGTATTCCATAACCCAGTATTTTTTTCAGAATAAGGCAAACATTACGCCAGTATGTAGTTAGCTTTTGACACGACCAGAAAATGTGCGTATGGCCTACATCAGTCTGGCCACAGAGTCTCCAGCATGGCTGTGAACTGGATAGCATCCTGGACCTGACCTTTGGTGTTATAAAAAATCTAATCATGTTTTTCCAGTTAAATTCCCTCCAACCACGTGAGCAGGTGGCCGTGCACTGCATTTTACAAATTTCAAACCATTCCTCTTTGCTTATATGTTCCTTTAATTCGTCCTCCCATTTTTCTTTAATGTAGATAGTAGATGTCTTCCTGCCTGCCATCAGTCCCTGGTACAGTGCTGAAATAATTCTTAATTTATTCCCCTCATAGGTTTTATGAAATATCTCTATTATTTTACTTACGTTGGTTTTTATCTCTTTCTCATAATAATCTTTTATTTGCAGGTATCTATACTGGTCTTGGTCCTCTAGTTCATATTTTCTCTTTAAGTTATTGAAGTTCAGCAGTTTGCCCTTTTCAGTCAATTTACACATTGCTGTGGCGCCTTTATTTGCCCATTTTTTGAAACCTGTGTCGTAAATACCTGGTTTAAATCTCGGGTCCCAAGCAAACCAGCTCAAACTCCTAGTTTCTTTCTCTAGCTTGTATTTATCAATTACTGTGTTCCATATTTCGATTGTAGTTTTAGTTATTGAATCTATCTTATTGCTTAGCTTGCCTAAGAGTGTTTTATCTGCTATTAAATTTTTAACTTCTATGGCTTTTCTACCCAATTCCAAATTTTTCCATTTTGAAACATAGTCATCATTGCACCAACATACCAGAGGTCTAATCTGTGCGGCCCAAAAATATTCCTTTAGGGCCGGCAAGCCCAGACCTCCCCTATCTATTGGGAGCTGAAGTGTTTTATATCTAACCCTAGGTTTCTTCCCGTTCCATATAAACCTTGAAATCCATCTGTCCCATTCTACAAATTGTTTTTGCGGGACAGTCAGCGGCAGGGACTGAAACAGGTACAATAGTCGTGGTAAAATATTTATTTTAATTATCTCCACTCTAGAGCTGAGATCCAAGCCAATGTCCATCCATCTCCCTAGGTCCTTCTTAATATTGTGGTTTATTTCTAGATAATTTGCATCATAGAGTTTATCAATTGTTTTGGTTATGTTTACCCCCAAATATTTTATAGATTTTTCGTTCCACTTAAGTTTGTAGGTATCTCTTATTTTCTGCTGCGGGGAGTAATTTATTGTTAAGATCTGTGTTTTTTCCACATTAATTTTGTAACCCGAGAGTTTCCCATAATCGTCGAGCAACCTTATTGTTTTTAAAAACATTTCATTTGGGTTGTTTAAATAAATCAAAATATCATCTGCAAACAACCCTATTTTATGTTCTTCCCCTCCTATTTCCACTCCTTTTATTTCCACTTCCTGCCTAATCATCTGAGCTAATGGTTCTATAAAGAGTGCAAAAAGACTCGGTGAAAGGCAGCATCCCTGTCTTGTTCCTCTCTCCAGTGTAAATCTACCTGACAGGTTGCCATTTATCTTAATCCGTGCAGTTGGTTCTTGATAAATTGATTTAATACAGTTTACAAATGTCTCATTAAATCCAAATTTTTCTAAGACCTTATACAGAAAGTTCCAATTGACACTGTCGAAGGCTTTTTCCGCGTCTATGCTAATTAAAACTGCCTCCTCCCCACTTCCCTGCAGATGGTCTATGATATGAAGAGTTCTCCTTATATTGTCTTGTGTTTGTCTTTCCTTTATAAAACCAGTTTGATCCTCATCGGTTAAATCCTGCATTAAATTTTCCATTCTTTTAGCTATGATGGAGGAAAACAGTTTATAATCTACATTTAGTACCGATATCGGTCTGTAGTTTTGGCAGTATTCTTGGTTGCCTTGCTTTGGGATTACGGAAATAATGGCTTCCTTCCAAGAAGGAGGCATCTTGCCGGTCCTGAGACTATAGTTTAACGAATCATATAGTAGTGGTGTTAATTCTTCTTTGAAGGTTTTATAAAAAGAAGCCCCTAAACCATCTGAGCCTGGTGACTTTCCTGTTTTAGTTCTGCCAATTGCCTTTGTGATCTCTTCTTCTGTAATTTGAGAGGTCAGTGTCGCATTTTGTTTTGTGCCTATCGCTGGTAGATCCAGTTTTTCCAGAAAATTATTCAACTCCTCTTCCCCAGCCGATGTTGGTTGTGCATATAGATTTTTGTAATATTGCTCAAATGTTCTTTGTATTTCTTCCTGTTCATATAGGATTTTATTAGAAAGTGGATCTCTTACTTTATGTATGTTACCTAATGTTTGTTGTTTCTTAATGCGCCTGGCCAAATTTTTGGTGGCTTTCGGTCCCCCCTCATAGTACTTTTGTTTAGTAAATCTAGCCTTCTTTTTTACCTCCTCCCATAGATTCTCATCCATTTCTTTCCTGGTTTCTTTAATCAGGTAAAATATGTCTGGGTCATTTGTTTGGTTATGTTGTTGTTCTAAATCTCTTAGCTTCCTTATTTGTTTATTGTATTTTTCTGATCTTGCTTTTTTCATAAATGCTGTGTAAGAAATCATCTTCCCCCGTATTACTGCCTTAAGGGCATCCCAGAGAATTACTGGGTCTACTTCATCATTATCATTTTCCTCTTTATATCGGATTATCTCCTCTTTTACTTCCCCAACTAAGGCCTTGTTATTTAATATTCCTTCATTTAGTCTCCATAGAGTATTATTCTTTTGACTGTCCAGATGGATCACAAGATAGATTGCGTTATGATCGGAGACATCTGAAACTCCAATCCTACATTCTTTCACTCTGTGCAGTTCTCTCTTATTCATTAGTATATAGTCAATTCTGGAATAAGTACCATGTGGTATTGAGTAATGAGTATAATCTCGGTCTAAGGGGTGAAATTCTCTCCACACATCTACAATTGCCGTTTCTGAAATCATAGTATTCATATACCTACTGATTTGTTTTTTACAATTTTTCTTGCTTGTAGTATCCATCTTATAATTTAACACAGCATTAAAGTCCCCGCCACATATCAATATTCCCTCTGCTTCCAAGATAATGAGATCAAATATTTTCTTATAAAGTGCTTTGTCACTTTCAGGAGGGGCATATACATTGAGTAGTGTGATTAACTGATTTTCCAATTTGCCCTTTATCATTAAATATCTTCCTTCTTTATCACCAATTTCCTGCAACAATTCAAACTTTACACCATTGGAGACTAATGTCATAACTCCTCGTTTATGCCTTTCTCCAAAAGAGGAGGAAAATGAGTTTCCATAGCCTAATTTTTTGTACTTTCCATGCTCTTTTTTTGTTAGGTGTGTCTCTTGTAAGAGAATGACTTGTACCTTTTCTTTTCTAAATTTGCTTAGGACCTTATCTCTCTTTTTAATGTTATTTAAACCATTGACATTCAGTGATACCACAGTTATAACCTTAGACATTGTTTGTAAATCCTGGTTTGAATCTCAGCCTCTCCACTTGAACTATAAACAAGAACTAAACCAACAAAAAATCTGAACTCCCGACTGAATATGGGCCTTATTCCCAAGAGGCCCTGTCCCCCTGCTGGAAGTGGAGGGGGGTGTCCTTTTGTAAAGAGGGCCCCCCCCCTAGTGGTTTTGGGCGAACCTATATCGGGTTCCCCCGACCTGCTAGGCGAGTCCAACAGTCCCTTATTTGGTGGGTCTCCCTGTCGTTGTTTAGTCAAACTTTAGAGAAGACTATAGTCTCTCCCATCCCCCTTCTTTAATGGGCAGTTAAAACCCCTGTTACCTCCACGGATTCAGTGTCCTCCTCTTTGAAATTCCTGCAGCCGTTCCCTCGCTCGGCTACTCGCATTCTGATCAGGGCCCGTAGCGGTGGTTCCGTCGTCCGTCCCATGCTTCTTCCCGATGCGCTGCCAGGGTGCCGCCGTCCGGATCCTCTCCTCGGGCGCAGGTCCGGTGTCGCTCTTGTTCTCCGTCTCCAGCCCTCGTCTCCTCAGGTCTATTGCAGCCTCCTCGGCGCTGTTGTAGATCTTGGTTCCGTCTGACCAGTGAATCCGTAATTTAGTCATCGGCGTCTGGAAGCAGATCTTTCGGTCTTTCAGAGCCTTTTTAATCTGGGAGTAGGATTTGCGTTTTTCTATTACCTCGGTGGGGTAATCATGGTCGAAAAATATCCGCTTCCCCTCGACTTGGATTCTCTTTTTCCATGCTTTTGTAAGGATTTCTTCTTTGGTTTTGTAATTAAGGAAGCTAACCACTATGGATCTGGGATTAGCTTCGGGCGGAGGTTTCTTTCCGAAGCTCCTATGGGCCCGCTGGATCTGCAACTCGGTTCCGACCGGAAGTGCTAGCTCACGGTGTAATAGCTTCTCCACCATTTCTTGCACTAGTTCGCCGTCTTGTTCAGCCACGTTGTAAATTCTCATGTTGCAGCGTCTGCTGTGTCCTTCCAATTCCGTTAATTTCTCTTGTAGTTTTCTTTGCTGTTTTAAAAGATTCAGAATGGTGTCCTTCGCTTCTGTGTTGCACTCTTCCAGCTCTGCTATGCGGCCCTGCGCCTCAGTCATGTCTTTTTGTTGTTTCTGTATTTCCGCATCATTCTGTGCCACTTTTTTATTAATTTCTTCTTTAAAGCCCATAAATTCTCGCTTTACCTCCTCTTTAAACTCGTCTCTGAATTTTGTGAGGTTCTCCTTCATCTCCTTTTTAAAGTCTCGGATTTCTGCCGTGATATTATGTAGCCCCTCCAACACGGCCTGTAGCCGGTTGGAGTCGCCGCTTTCTTCTTCCATTTGCTCAGCGTCGGGGTCATATTCTTCTGCCATTTTCTTCTTTACGCTTCTCTGCTTACGTCCTCCACTCATTTCGTGTCTGGGTACAATTGTATTTTGACCAATTTCCTTGAGTTAGGGAGGTTTTTTGTTTCTTCGACAAGGGAGCTCGAACTTATATGCTGCCATCTTGCTTCACGTCCCCCGGAAGTCCCCTAGATATTTATTTTTATTGATATTTAATTATCCTTTATACAAAAATGCATGTTTAGAAACTTCATATACAAAACTAAAAGGCGTATCTCATGAAACCAGAGCAGCACCTTGATCCCTTATAGATGTTGTGTCACTTCATTACTAAACCTGGAAACTCGCTCTATAAAGGCTATTAATAGACTTGAAATGCAAAAATATAAAAGGTGTTACTGAAGCCAATGGAGAACTATGATCCAACACTGATTTGTTTATTTATTCATATAAAAATGCATAAAATTAGATATTAAAGATTTGAAATGCAAAAATTAAAGGTGTACATTTTGAAGCGAATAGAGTGCTATGATCCAACACTGACTTTGACTCAATTGATCTGATGTCCTTGAAACTATTAATCTAAATTATGTTAATATTTCCATATAATAAACTTATTCAAAATAATTTAAGATTTAAATGGAGAAATAAAAGGCATAAGTTTAGAAGTTTAGTAGTTAAGAAGATGGAGTATAAATATCCAGCACTGATTATTGAAGTCTCCTCCAACCTGAAGGGGATGTTTTGTATTTTTGAGATCTTAAACAGTCCAGGAGTCAAGATCTTGTAGAAAAACGTGGGTCTGCAAAAGATGAAAGGCGTTAAGGGAATATGCTACTGTAAGCTTGTTTTTCTTATTGGGTGACGACATCTAGAAGGGTTGTAATATCAGATGTGTTAATTTAATCCCATTTTTGAATTGGTGTCATGTGCGTGCTTTGGGCATTAGACTCGCAGCCAAGATGTCTGGAAAAACAGAGAAATAAGAGACCTCTTTAAAAGTCAAAGTGTGATTCAGAGAACTGTGTAACACCCCTCCTAAAACACCTTCACTGGATCCATAAAGCAGCAGATCCACTTCAAGATCCTCCACCTCATTTTAAAGCTTTCAATAACCTTGGAAAGTATATTTGTTTTAATGTAGGTGCTGATAAATCAACTTTATTATTGCTAAATATTATTATTATTATTATTATCAAGAAAGGGAAAAAGTACAATTTATGAATGTGATTATATATATCCCAGTTCATTATAATTGTATAACTATGTTTCTAATCTATATTAATAGTTTCACCCCAAATTGTCCAATTGTTCATGTCATGCATCCTTATATTGTGTCAGGAGAGTGATAGCAGAGATGCTAGAGAAGGTGGAGAAAAGAAACAGAGAAAAACTACTAGAAAACACGCTGTCACACCTCTGTTGTGTCTGAAGTACCGTATTTTCACGACCATAAGGCGCACCGGACTAAAAGGCGCAGTCTCAGTTATTTATGCCATTTCTGTATTTAACACACACATAAGGCGCACTGGACTATAGGGCGCGTTTTTTATATACAGGTACATGTCCTCTCAGGTGGATTTTCCCACTTAAAAACATATTAAAACTACTTTATTCCCACTGATCACAGCAAATAAAGCTGCAAGGTGTATTTATTACAAAGTATTATTCAAACCTGGGAGCTGGCCATGAGAGACACATCGCTGATGACACAGGGCTGTGATTACTCCTCTGATACAGTTTATTGACGCATAAATTAACTTAAAACATAGGCAGGATAATAATCTGGATGAACTGACTGCAATGATTAAGTTTTCAGGTGGACTTTCTCACTTAAAAAGATTTAGATTATTTAGATGAAAAAACACCTGCCAGCTGCCGAGGTGAACCCGGATGCGCCGCGGCCCAGAGGCTGCTGTTGAATTAAGTTTTCAGGTAGAAAAATAGAGCGGGAGCAAAACTGAGTATGATTGTGCTTTATTCAAGTATTTATTACAAAGTATTAATCAAACCCATCAAAGTCATCATCCTCTGTTTCTGAATTAAACAGCTGCGCTAAATCCGACATGCCAGTTTCCCCTTCTTCTTCGCTGTCAGAGTCACTTTCCGTGCCGGGCGGCTCCTTGGAAATGATGCCTGCTTTTGCGAAAGCTCGAACAACAGTCCCAGCAGAAACGTTAGTCCAAGCATCTACAATCCATCCGCAAACGGTGGCGTAACTTGCCCGGCGCTGCCTTCCACTTTTAGTGAAACTGTGGTCTCCGTCTGTCATCCATCGCTCCCACGCCGCTCGCAGCCTTACTTTGAACGGCCGGTTCACACCGATGTCGAGCGGTTGAAGTTCCTTTGTCAGACCTCCCGGAATAACAGCAAGCACAGCGTTCATTTCTTTGACCTTTTTATTCACATCGGCTGTGAGATGGGCACGCATGGAGTCACAAATTAACAGAGATGGTGATGCGTGGAGAAAACCACCTGGTCTCCTCACATACACCTCCCTCAGCCACGCTTTCATCATCTCCTCATCCATCCAGCCTTTTTCATTCGCCTTAATAACGACTCCAGCTGGAAAAGTCTCTTTAGGCAAAGTCTTTCTTTTAAAAATCACCATAGGCGGCAGTTTCTGTCCATTTGCGTGGCAGCCAAGCACAACAGTAAACCACGCCTTTTCATACCCCGTTGTGTGTATCGCTACAGGGCTGGTCCCTTCTTCTCCACGGTGTGATTCACCGGGATGTCGAAAGTGAGCGGCACCTCGTCCATGTTGGTGATGTGGCTTGGCTGGATGACTTTGTCAGCGATGTGTTTGCTGCAGAAGGAGTGGAAGCTCGCCAGCTTTTCATTATAATCCGCCGGACGTCGCTGAGCAACTGCAGTCCTGGTCCGGATGGAAAAATTGCACCGTTTCATAAAACGGAAGCACCACGATGGACCTCCTTGAAAATTTTCAATTTTCATTTCTTCCGCCAGCTTTACTGCTTTTAGTCAAACAGTGACCGTTGAAACGCTGGCCCCACTCGTTCTTTGCTCCACGATCCACCGCTCGAGTCTTTCCTCCAACTCGGGCCACCTCGCCTTATGTCCGCGGAAACTCAGCTGCGTCTTCTTCACCAGTCGGAGTTCGTTTTCCAGCTTCCTCCACTTGCGAACCATCGATTCATTTATATTGAATTCTCTCGCAGCTGCTCGATTTCCATGTTCCTCTGCGTAGCTGATAGCCTGCAGTTTAAACTGGGCTTCATAGGCGTGTCTCTTTGCCATTTCCAGGGTTGTTAAGACAACAATGTTCTGCATAAAGCACATACCTGTTCTTTTATACACAAGCCACGCCCACACTTCCCCCTTTAACGTTCTCACATACTCATGGTGGTCTCAACAACGTCCACAGATAGGGCGCACCGCACCATAGGGCGCACCCCACATTTTGAGGGGAAAAAAAGACGTTTAGGTGCGCCTTATAGTCGTGAAAATACAGTAATCTGAAGTAAATCATTGTCACTAGATCTATTTGGTTGAAATTTTGTTATTTTCACTTCAAGCTAAAAATTCACATTACTATTTTAAAGTTAATACATTTTCAATACCTGTTTTTTTTCAGTTTGACTTTTCACTTTTAAAAAAGCAGATAAAAAATTCAGCCTTTCAAAATTCAAACTTAATATTTTCAGCAACTGAGATTCAAGTGGCTTAAATTTCACTGTTAAATTCAGCATCTAAATTCAATGTAAAAAGGGAAGGGTTACTTCAGGTCACAGACATTAGCAATGGATTGTGGTGTCCAACACCCAGCCAATCCCGTTACTATACTTGCCTACAATTGCAACTTGCTGCAATACTACAGAAAAATGAAAGCAATAAACTCACAGATGTGTTAGCATTAGCTTGTATGACTGCCTCTGTGATGCTGGTTTTCCTTCAGTATGAGCGCCAAAAACGTCCCGTCACGTGACTAAGAAACTGTAACGGGATTGGCTTGAAAATGGAACGGGAAGTGCTTGAAGTGAAAATAACAAATACAATTTCAAATATATAGATATGGTGACAATGAATTGGTTCAAAATGTTTCCTGAATATATTTTAACACAGAAAGCATAAGTACAAACATACAACATTTAAATTTCAGTGACATTTTTAATTTAAATCCCAGCAGCACAGATTTACTTCCATACATGTGCACTTATAGACATCCTTGTACTTGAAAATGGTGTTCATGACAGACAATCTGTGCTTTTTTAACTACCGTATTTTCACGACTATAAGGCGCACCTAAACGTCTTTTTTTTCCCTCAAAATGTGGGGTGCGCCCTATCTGCGGACGTTGTTGAGACCACCATGAGTATGTGAGAAAGTTAAAGGGAGAAGTGTGGGCGTGGCTTGTGTATAAAAGAACAGGTATGTGCTTTATGCAGAACATTGTTGTCTTAACAACCCTGGAAATGGCAAAGAGACACGCCTATGATGCCCAGTTTAAACTGCAGGCTATCAGCTACGCAGAGGAACATGGAAATCGAGCAGCTGCGAGAGAATTCAATATAAATGAATCGATGGTTCGCAAGTGGAGGAAGCTGGAAAACGAACTCCGACTGGTGAAGAAGACGCAGCTGAGTTTCCGCGGACATAAGGCGAGGTGGCCCAGAGATTCCACGAGGATCTAACTTATGAGGAGCACCTGAGTGTCGATCATTTGTAGGAACTAAATAGAAATATTTCAAACTCATTATTTACACAGCAGCATTTTGATCAGGTGGGATTGTGTTGGGTTATAATCCAGAAAAATGTGAGTTTAAAAGATTAAAAGGAAATGATCAACACAGAGACAGGGTTTTGTGACGTCAGCGTCTGCAGGGTTGAGAGAAGCTGCTGGCTCGGAAAACCATCACCTTCTCACACTGATCCCTTCATAGCAAAGCCTTTTATTAACAGTTTACAACATCAAACAGGCTGGCCTAAAACAGAAGACCCAGTAATGATTGTCTGGGAGGATGCAGGTAACAAGATAGTGTGAATTGACCAACTGGCTGGATGGAAGTCACACAACCGTGTGATTCTGACTGGAGGTCAAAAAAGTTTGACCCTTCTGGTTGACACAGCATAGAAATGTAGCATCCTCTTTCTTTCAATGTTTCATATGTCCACACAATAATTTTATAATTATCACTAACATTTCCCTCCTCTTATACATAAAAACATCAGCATATAGCACTTCTAAAAAGATTTTCACTACATACATCATGAATGCATTGCAGATAGGGAATTCAGTAATCAAAGTTTAATATGCAAAACACAACAATATTAAAAGGAAAATTCAAGCAAAAAGGTAAAAAAGAATGTAAAAACTTTAAAAATAATCTGTCCCTTGAGTAGGCAAAAACTCTCCAATAGAGAAAAATTCCTACTCGACCCCTCCCGAGGAGGCGATCATTATCCCTGTAAAAGATTACACAGCTTCATCATCATCATTATCTTCATCAGCATCTCGGCGGAGTTGAGCATAAGTGATAGCTGAATATTGGATTAGAGTGGTTCCTATCATTTTCTGAATCATTGATTGCAGGCATGGTATTAAGCAACAAATAAAAAGGAAAAATATGATTAACCATCCTTTAAATGGTAAAGCTATCTTCATCAGTTCTTCCAATGAAACACCCATTAACTAGGACTCTAAAGGACTGGGTTAGGTTGTTTCCTTCACCAGCGTTGAGACGAGTGGTCCTAAAAAAAACAAACCCCTTTGAAGCTGGACTTCACCACAGATCCCTCACCTTAGTTATGGGGTTCCTGTGAAGGTAATTGGGCTTCTTGCTGTGGAAAGTTTTTAATCAGTTTACAATGACTTTGGTGGATCCAAGTGTCTCTCTCCTGGGGTTCCTGTGAAGGTAATTGGGCTTCTTGCTGTGGAAAGTTTTTAATCAGTTTACAATGACTCTGGTGGATCCAAGTGTCTCTCTCCTGGATTTTCACGGCAGTGGGGGTTGTCAGTTGCACTATGTAGGGTCCTTCCCACCTCGGAGCTTTCCAAGTTTTCCTTTTGATGATTTTAATCAGCACTTGGTCTCCAGGCTTCAGGCCTTCCTGTGGGGAAACAAAAGGAGCACTAGGCAGATTACATGTTTTCCGAACAGTTTTGTCGCTGAAAAGCTTCAGCATCCACTTAGTTAGCGGGTCAATGTCATCTTGTTCTTTTTCTGCCCATGGCTGTCCTTCCCATATAGATAGAACAAAAGGTCTCCCATTCACTATCTCAAAAGGGGTCAAACCATCAGATGTTGGAATAATCCTCATGAGTAATTTTACCAAGTGCAAACACTCTGGCCATGGCTTTCCTGTTTCTGCCATGAATTTTCTCAATCTCACTGGGTTCTGTCTGGCTGGAGGTAAACCTTGACAGGCAGTCTGCATCTCTGCATCTGTCCATGGCCTATACACAAGAATAGTGGGTCTATGATCTAGGGGGTCATTATCTTGGGGTCCCGTGCGTTGACCATAATGAGGGTTGGCCACCTCTAACATTGGAAAAACACATGCCCCACCCCCAGGATCTTGGTCCTGTTCTTGTTTTTTTTAATTCAGCCAATCTTGGATAAATAGGGGCAGATGGGCCTTTTTTACAAGCCTCTATTTGATAATCATTATTGTAATACTTTGAATTAAACTTTACATCCCTTTTTGATTTTCTTAATTCATGCTCACAAGAGTCAGAGGCACTAAGTTCCATAACATCCGTAGAGGACGATATGGACAGGGGGCTTGCTCCTGCTCCTCCAATATCATTATACGATGGTGGGGCCACTGGAGGAGGAACAGTGGCATGTCTGTGTTCATATTCACAGTGATGGGGTTTATGTCCACCTTCCTGCGCAGCTTATGCCACTGCTTTAACCCCATCACCCCCTTGAATTTGATTAGGATCAGGATATTGAGGAAGCATACGGGATACAACAGTTTCTTCATCAGCTTTAACTTTTACAGCAGCAATTGTAGCTTTCTTTCTATCCTTCTGTTGTATTTGGCTTTCCCTATTTTTTGCTTGCATAATCCACTTATTTAACTCTTCTAATTCTTTTCTGTATTTAGCTTGTTTTCTTTTTGATTTATACACCAACTTCATCTCCACCTTCTGCTGGATCTTTGTCAGCGGCTCAACTCTCAACTTTCCATCCCAGTCCTCCTTCTCAATCCACTTTCTGGCAAACTGTGGGTCATCACCACAACACGCCACCATCCATCTAACATCACCTGGCATTTCCTTCTTACTACTACCTTGTCCCATTTTTAAAGAATTTAGTCCAGTACAAACACCTAGGGTATTCTACGCACTGGATGTTTATTCAGCAGGACAGCACCCAAACACTGTTGTGGTAATTTCTGCTTCTACCTTTTCAGGTGAGAAATTCTTGCCTCTGCATCCACAAGAGTTATACTGTATTAATTCCTGCTGTTTTAGTATGAAACAACAGAATACAGCGGTTCGATTGTTTCCTCACACACTTTCACACAGTCACACACAACTATTCTAAGGCCTAATATTTTTAAATTTTTTACAACACAGAGTCCCAGACTCTTCATAGAATACCCAGATCCCGGATCTGTGAACAAAACTTGGTTTCGTCAAATATTCTTGCAACTACAACTAGTTATAGCTTGAACACAGAGGGTCCCAGACCCAAAACGCACAGAATACAAATCCCAGATCTCTCACAACAAACCCTGTTTGTCAAATATTCTAGCGACTACAACTAGTTATAGCTTTCACATGGTCCCAGACCAGCTTTTGATAAAAAACTTTAGGCGTACCCTTTCTGTGCAGATCAGTCCTCAGCTTGAGTCGTCACCATGATGTCCAGGGCAGGGCTGGACCAACCTATTGGCTCCGTCCGGCAAAGGGTGCATGGCTGTCGACAGTTTCTTGGCCTTGGTCCCGCACGGTCCTGGACAATTGGATCTTGACTCCCGGAATTTCAGCACCAAAAATGTTGGGGTATAATCCAGAAAAATGTGAGTTTAAAAGATTAAAAGGAAATTATCAACACAGAGACAGGGTTTTGTGACGTCAGCGTCTGCAGGGTGGAGAGAAGATGCTGGCTCGGAAAACCATCACCTTCTCACACTGATCCCTTCATAGCAAAGCCTTTTATTAACAGTTTACAACATCAAACAGGCGGGCCTAAAACAGAAGACCCAGTAATGATTGTCTGGGAGGATACAGGTAACAAGATAGTGTGAATTGACCAACTGGCTGGATGGAAGTCACACAACCGTGTGATTCTTACTGGAGGTCATAACCTTCTGGTTGATTCACAGCATAGAAATGTAGCATCCTCTTTCTTTCAATGTTTCATATGTCCACACAATAATTTTATAATTATCACTCTAACAGATTGTTTCCCAGTTTTTTCTTAACTCTATTCAACAAGCAGTCTAATCAATAGAACTCATTACTTACACTCACCGGCCACTTTATTAGGTACCCCATGCTAGTAACGGGTTGGACCCCCTTTTGCCTTCAGAACTGCCTCAATTCTTCATGGCATAGATGCAACAAGGTGCTGGAAGCATTTCTCAGGGAGTTTGGTCCATATTGACATGATGGCATCACACAGTTGCCGCAGATTTGTTGGCTGAAAATCCATAATGCGAATCTCCCATTCCACTACATCCCAAAGATGCTCTATTGGATTGAGATCTGGTGACTGTGGAGGCCATTTGAGTACAGTGAACTCATTGTCATGTTCAAGAAACCAGTCTGAGATGATTCCAGCTTTATGACATGGCGCATTATCGTGCTGAAAGTAGCCATCAGAAGTTGGGTACATTGTGGTCATAAAGGGATGGACATGGTCAGCAACAATACTCAGGTAGGCTGTGGCGTTGCAACGATGCTCAATTGGTACCAAGGGGCCCAAAGAGTGCCAAGAAAATATTCCCCACACCATGACACCACCAGCCTGAACCGTTGATACAAGGCAGGATGGATCCATGCTTTCATGTTGTAGACGCCAAATTCTGACCCTACCATCCGAATGTCGCAGCAGAAATTGAGACTCATCAGACCAGGCAACTTTTTTCCAATCTTCTATTGTCCAATTTCGATGAGCTTGTGCAAATTGTAGCCTCAGTTTCCTGTTCTTAGCTGAACGGAGGGGCACCCGGTGTGGTCTTCTGCTGCTGTAGCCCATCTGCCCCAAATTTCGACGTACTGTGCGTTCAGAGATGCTCTTCTGCCCACCTTGGTTGTAACGGGTGGTTATTTGAGTCACTGTTGCCCTTCTATCAGCTCGAACCAGTCTGGCCATTCTCCTCTGAACTCTGGCATCAACAAGGCATTTCCGCCCACAGAACTGCCGCTCATTGGATGTTTTTTTCTTTTTCGGACCATTCTCTGTAAACCCTAGAGATGGTTGTGCGTGAAAATCCCAGTAGATCAGCAGTTTCTGAAATACTCAGACCAGCCCTTCTGGCACCAACAATCATGCCATGTTCAAAGTCACTCAAATCACCTTTCTTCCCCATACTGATGCTCGGTTTGAACTGCAGGAGATTGTCTTGACCATGTCTACATGCCTAAATGCACTGAGTTGCCGCCATGTGATTGGCTGCTTAGAAATTAAGTGTTAACGAGCAGTTGGACAGGTGTACCTAATAAAGCCGCCAGTAAGTGTATATCAGATGGATCCTGGTTAATTAGAGCTTTATATGTGATATGGAGCATTTTAAATTCTTAACAGAAAGTAAATGAAGAGAAGCTAGAATAGGAGAGATATGGTGTCTGTTTTTAATTTTCATCAGGACTCTGACTGCAGCATTTTGGATCAGCTGAAGACTTTTGGCTACAGTTTGTGGACTTCCTGACTACGGGTGGAACGGTTCACAAAATCAACGGTTTGTGAACCGGTTCACGATTAGAGAGTTTGCAGTAAAAACACGGCGAGAGAAAACGGCTACGTCATGTACTGACTTCCTGTTTTGACTTCCTTGTTTGGTTCCGTTCACAGTTTCGTGGTCACGGTTTTCGGTTCGGTATATGTTTATTGTTGCACCGAAAAAAATGTTTTTAATAAAAATTATAATAATGTATGAATTTTTTAAAATGAAATTAATGAAAAAACAAAAAATAAAATAATGAATTGTAATTATTTTTAATGATCCGCAGAAACCATGGATCATTTCCGCATGTTTTGCTGCTTTGAATGTAATCATCTCGCGCATGCCCTCAACGATCTCCAAGGAACTCGGAGCGGAGCGGACGGGAGCCACAGTGGAGGCTGTAGGCTTTGGTTAGTGCAGGCGGTCTGGAGCACAGTGGGGCTTAGCGCTGGCGGAGTATGTCGGATTTTGGGGTTAGCATGACATGTTGGTCATGTTGCTGTTAGCATAAACAAAACGTGTTGTACAATGCTTCCACACTGTTGCACTTTTATCCACAACTTTCTTTCCGCCGTCATTGTAGGTCACTCTAAATGCAAAGTGGTCCCATACAGCAGACCTATAAAGTGCTGCTTGCGCGTCTTCCAACTCCTGTTCTTTCCCACTCGTCATACCCACACAATTCTCCACAACAACTGATTTTTTTCTGCTACACCCAGCTACGCTGCTTCGCTTCTTCTTCTTGCTTACTACTGGTGGATGGCTTTGGTCGCAGTACCGCCACCTTCTGCTCTGGAGTGTAAATGCTTCGCCTATGAGAAAAAGGAGCAGCGCATGAACCGAACGAAACACACGCGAATCCAACCGAGACAGTCGAACCGAACGGTTCGGACGGTTTTCAAAAAGAATTACAATAGTCCATCATTGAAGTAACAATTGTATGGACTAGTTTCTCAGCATCACCCCTGGACAGGATATTTCTCTGAATATAAAAGAAGGAAACTCTAGAAACCTCTATGATATGGGATTAAAATGGCAGCTCCTGCTCAACCTCTGACACATTGAGCTGGGGTATGTCTCTTCCAGACAGAGGTGTACAGGAAGCGCTGCTGAGTTTAGGGTGCCTCATTACTTCCTCATTTGCCAGACAGTCACTGTGGTGTTGGATGTAAATGCTTTACTTTCCTTAATAATTGTTTGTGGGGAAATAAATTTAGGCCAGAATAAACTTCATATCTCCAGTCTGCTTGATAGGATCCACTCGCTCCTCAACCTCAAGGAGAGAGTTTGGTGCTTTTATGTGAGGTGTCCTTTATTAAACCACCAATAGAACGCCTTTTTGCTGTGTTTGTCTTTCCAGACCGCCTGCAGGATTATGTTGGAAAAGAGGAGGATTTCTCTGACCAGCAGCTCTGTGGACAGGAGAGGAAATTCAGTTTGGACCAAGAGGAGTTGGAACATCCGCAGATAAAAGAAGAGCATCAAAAGCCAGAACATCCCTGGATAAAAGAGGAAACCATGGAGCTCCCCATAAGTGAGCAGAAAGAACAGCTTGTTCTGAAGCATAATGTTAAAGATACAAGAGAGAAACCTTTCCCATGTTTGACATGTGGAGAAAACTTTCTTAAAAAAGAGCATTTAATGGTTCACATGAGAACTCACACAGATCAGAAGTTTTATTGTCTGTCCTGTGGAAAATCTTTCACAAAGAAATCTAGACTTGATAAACATATGATGATTCACAAAGTTGAGAAGCCTTTTGAATGTCTGTCCTGTGGAAAAAGTTTCACTAACAAATCTAATCTTGATAAACACATCAGAATTCACACTGGTGAGAAGCCTTTTTCCTGTACCATTTGTAACAATAAATTTACTCAAACGAGTCATTTGACTACTCACATGGCAATTCACATAGGTGAGAAGCCTTTTGAATGTCCGTCCTGTGGAAAAAGCTTCACTTACAAATCTAATCTTGATAAACACATCAGAATTCACACTGGTGAGAAGCCTTTTTCCTGTACCATTTGTAACAATAAATTTACTCAAAAGAGTCATTTGACTACTCACATGATAATTCACATAGGTGAGAAGCCTTTTGAATGTCCGTCCTGTGGAAAAAGCTTCACTCAGAAAGCTCATCTTCATACACATATCAGAATTCACACTGGTGAGAAGCCTTTTGAATGTCTGTCCTGTGGAAAAAGCTTCACTAAGAAATCTGTTCTTGATAAACACTTCAGAATTCACACAGGTGAGAAGCCTTTTGAATGTCCGTCCTGTGGAAAAAGCTTCACTCAGAAAGCTCATCTTGATACACACATCAGAATTCACACTGGTGAGAAGCCTTTTGAATGTCTGTCCTGTGGAAAACTCTTCACTAACAAATCTGATCTTGATAAACACATGAGAATTCACACAGGTGAGAAGCCTTTTTCCTGTACCATTTGTAACAATAAATTTACTCAAAAGGGTAATTTGACTGCTCACATGAGAATTCACACTGGTGAGAAGCCTTTTTCCTGTACCATTTGTAACAATAAATTTACTCAAAAGGGTAATTTGACTTCTCACATGAGAATTCATACTCGTCTGAAGCCTTTTGAATAAGTCACAGCAGTTAGATGCCACAGGAATGAACAGTAGAGGTGTTTACCATGTTTGGCTGATGATATAATGTCCATCTAGAAATTCCTTCACCTCATTAGATGAGAAACTCAAAGTCTTTTTTTTTAGGCAAGTTTTGAGATTAATTAACAGCTCTGTTTACATATAAACTAGAACAGATAAGGTGTTATATAGTAAATCAGGTAAATACTCAGGTCCCGGGTGAATATTTGGAAGTGAACATTTGAAAGTTAATTATTTTGGACCTGAGTAAATTAGATTTAAATGGCCACTACATGTTTAAATTTATGATCTCTTATTTTTTCTGTAGTGAGGGGAATAAACATAATAAAGTGCAACAACAACATATTAGTAACAGATGAAGCAAGTTTGCTGTCCATAGAACAAGCAATTGATAAGTTTAAATTGTAAATACAAAATCAAGGCAGACCCATACTGAGCAACTTTGGCATGGTGTTGCACATCTTTTTTTGAATGAATTTATTAAGAAAAGAACTCTAGTTTAATTTTTTACACTAAGAAACGTTTAGTTGAATGATAAGCTATCAGCTGGATATATTCCAGAAACAGACTTTTATTCTGATGAAAATATCCTCAGATGAAAATAAAAGCAAAGCTAGGACAGATTTAATGTGCTTTGCTCAGTGTTGCTGATGTTTTTGGAGGATTTTCTAAGAGATCAGCTGCAAATGATCAGAGTTTAGCTAATTCAGTGTCTTGTTGGCTTTCATTAGCAATGCATCAATCAGCCCTGCTACGTGTGTTGTTGAAACCAGGCCCACCAACACTCCAACTGTTTTTGGCCCAGTGTTAGAGCTATGGTCAATGGATATTAGAATGAAGTAGATCATCTATAGAGGAGTCTCAGATGAAGATTTGGGACATATAGAAGTGTGTGTCAGTCTCAGAGTTAGTCAGCTACAAGCTAATTAATGTTGCAAAGTAGCTCCAGCCACCTTGAAAGGGGGTGCTGGGATTATGGGGTTAAACTACGGGACATCAAAGAACTCAGTTTAGAGGCTGGAGTCTGTAGTTCAGGTAAATTGAAGTCCTAAAATGATGAAACATTTTTGTTTAAAAAGATAAACAGGATTGATGATGTTGATGTTATTTTTACAGATCAGTTTGAACCTGCTTTAACTTGGTAAAAAGCCTTTGTCTTAATAATTTATTGAAGAAATCTGACTCTCCTCTAGAAGTGTAAAGTTTCTGCTTTTTAAAGATTTTGTGAAAGTATAATTTTCCTTTGAACTAATTCTAATAGTTTTGTTCTTGATTCTGTAGATGTTCTATTTACCTGCTATGACTGAAAGTAACTATCACCTATTTTATACAACTGATTTTATGGATTATATTCTGCTGTGGATGTTTTTAATTATTGTCATTGCTTCTAAATTGATGAACGAGCAGCAATAAAAAACCTCATGGATTGTAAAAATGTGTTTCTTTATATGGTTTCATATAAATTAGAAACAATCTTTTTCCTTGTTTTCTCTGATATTTTCAGACAAACTAAGCTGTAAAATAAATAGTTTAATGGCATTCACCTTCTATGGCTATGTTCACAATGCAGCCTGAAAGGAACCTAATCTGATTTAATTTTGTTTTTTTATTGCCATTATGTAATCCATACCTGATCTTTTCATGACAGTCTGAACAATAAAAATCAGATTTTGCAACAATAGTTCAGGACCATTTATAGAAAAAGTGACAATGTTAGAGGTTTTTGATGAACAACTTGTACAATTTGTGTAGTTGTACACAAAATGAAAAATAAATACTTGTTTTTTTCTATTATTCTACAATTCCAAACTTATAACTCTCAATGCAACTTCAAATTCACCTTCAAAGCAAGAGTCCTCACGCTGCAGCTTTTTCCTGACAGCGTGAGCAGGTTAATATCTGTCTGCATACAGCGCCGTAATTATTACCAATCACATGTGGTCCCTAGGAGGTAAAACTAAAATGTAAGTCTAAATAAACCTCACCATTAAGCCTCAATTTTTCTTTCTGCTGTTTTTCAATATGAAAGCCATCTGAAGAGTTCTCAGCCTCCTGGATCCAACAAGCCCTGTAGCAAATGAAGGTCCCCTGGACTTTGACTAGAAAGAAGTTATCTAATTGAGATTTTAATTCCTCAAGTTGAAGCTGCTCCTCAGATGATAGAATTGGTTTCCTACATAATTGTTGATATAAATGAGTTGTGGTTGGTTTTTTTGCCTCAATTTTATAAACCAGTTTACTAATCCTGACTGCAACTTTCTTAGCACTAAATTTGAGCTATTCCTATTACCTCAAAGGTGAAAGTTCCATCAATGAAATATTCTTAATGAGGTTACTAATTTCTGTGCAGAAATCCCTATTATGCCAGAGGTTAGTTCAATTACCAAATAAAGGATGATGGTGATTTACATTTAGTCAAAGAGAGAACAAAAGTAACCGCAATGATCAGTTAAAGGGGATGGTGATATTTTACCACACTATATTATAAATCATGGAAGGAATCAACCAATAGTCTACTTGAGGAATTTAATCAGGTGTTTTGTCTCAGATTCCTTGATCTCCAACAATCAGATTAAAACTGGAGAATAAAAATATCCTCAATGAGAGGATGCTGCCATTCAGTGGGAAAACGATCAGTGAATCCATCTGGAGCTACAATAATCTCCCCTCCAATGATAACCTGTTCAGTGAAGTATTTAAGCTTCCACTGCTCTATTTCCTTTAGGTTGAATTTATTTGTTAAACACAGTCCCTCGAAATATGAATAGGCTACAATATAATGATTATTTTTGAAGTCTTACTCTTTATTTTATAAAATCCTTGTACATTTAAAATATAACCATAAAAAAAAAACATAATTACCTATAAAAAAATCCCTGCTATATAGATCCTTTCTATAACAACCGTTATGTTTTATTAAGACTTAGACAAACAGTAATGTCATTTTCTATGCAGAGTTTATACAAAATGAAATTTGGGAAGTCCAGGCTCTGTATCACAGGTGGTTTGTGCGGTAAATGTGCTTGAACTCAAGCGGAGTGAATTCTTTACACCGCTCATTCCGGGCTATCATGGAAAAGTTTCACGAGTCTTAATCAGATCTATGAGGAAAAACAGAACACATAACTGTTATGTTGTTCCTGCTTTTTACTAACTGTGATTGGGGTAAAAAAGGTTTTACAAAAAGTTGGATTTCTAACCCTGAATCAGAAGCATAGAAGTGGCTGCAGTACCCTGAGGCAATGCCTTCACTATAAAACCCCCTTAACTCTCCTCTCCTTCCTCGTCCCCAGAAACCTGCACAGGATGAAACGGTGGCGATACTCAGCTCTAAACTCTGAAATTAATTTTCCCCAGTCAAGAACACCTGCAATTTCAATAGGTTTTAATGTATGTATGTATATAATCCAAATCCTACCTCTCCTGAATAATCTGTATAAGCTTTGATACAGCTCTATATGCTTTATCAAAAAGGAAAGTTTTAAGCCTAGCCTTAAAAGTAGACAGGGTGTCTGCCTCACGGACTAAAACTGGTAGTTAGTTCCACAGGACAGGAGCCTGATAACTAAAAGATCTGCCTCCCATTCTATTTTTAGAAATTCTAGGAACCACTAGTAAACCTGCAGATTGAGAGTGAAGTGCTCTGTTAGGAACATAAGGAACAATCAGATCTCTGATATCAGATGGAGCTTGGCCATTTAAGGCTTTATATGTGAGAAGGAGGATTTTAAATTCTATTCTGGATTTAACAGGAAGCCAATGAAGAGAAGCCAGGATAGGAGAGATATGATCTCTCTTTTTAATTTTCATCAGAACTCTGGCTGCAGCATTTTGGATCAGCTAAAGGCTTTTAACTACACTTTGTGGACTTCCTGATAGTAAAGAATTACAATAGTTCAGCCTTGAAGTAACAAATGCATGGACTAGTTTCTCAGCATCACCCCTGGACAGGAGATTTCTAATTTTTTGCAATATCCCTCAGATGAAAGAAGTAAATTTTAGAAACCTCTTTGATATGGGATTTAAATGACAGGTCCTGATCAAAAACAACAAAATTTATCTGAAATCAGTTTAATCCCATCCAAATGCAGTGACTGACTAATGTGCTTATTTTTCAAAGACTCTGGTCCAAATACTATAACTTCTGTTTTGTCTGCATTCAGAAGGAGAAAGTTAAGAGTCATCCAGGTTTTTATGTCTTCAAGACATGCCTGTTTTCTAATGGGTTAACTTCATCTGGATTTATAGACAGATT